>NC_056567.1:3168522-3175641 GCF_013358625.1 Macadamia integrifolia | reverse complement strand
TTGATGAATTCCTGTATATACTTGATATTTAAATTTTATTCTTTTTGTGTATATATCCTGCCTTCGGGCCCAAATGTATATAATTATTGTATCACCATTCGGGTATCAAGTATATGGGATTTATTCACAGGTAAAACTTAGTCTTCCGCTGATTTGATGAGCTTATGTTAGTGTGTGTATGCTGTGGTGGAATACAGTATCTGATGATCCTGGCAGGTTTGGGTTAACCGGTGTTAACTCGGTCACCGCTCCGGTTCAGTGTGAACGGGGTGTGACAGCACCGATCTAGTTCTTCTCACTATACATAACCAGGAGAACCCTATTTCCCTAGATTTTGGTGTAGATCGATCCTGTTATATGATATTTTTTTTTTCAAATTCAACTTTATAGGAGTATTCCCTTCAAATGCCTCAAACTTTGACAGTAGTTAGATTTTACAAATGTATAGGTGTCACACACACATAGAGAATTGGACAAATATTAGCCAATCAAGAATTGAAGACGAACCGGATCCGTGAGATTAGACATCGATCATCAATTTTCTCAGCTATGCTTATGTGTGAGGCTGATACAAGAATAAATTTGGACTAGCCTATGGAGGTTTGTCTAGTCAATCTCATGGCTTGTTCATGACCCTATGGTTCTTGTAATCAAGATCAGATCTACTAAATTAGCCTATTATTGGCCAATATGATACCAATCTATTGATATGGACCAAGGGTAAAAGCATAAATAAAAAATATTTTTTATTGAAACCAAGGGCAAATTCGTCTAATTTAGATCAATATCGGCTAAGACCAATACTAAATCCATTCATCGTCATATCTTCACATGCCAGTAGGGGGATTCTGTGCATTAAAAAAATAAAAATAAAAAAGGTTCTTTGAGCAAGTGGCATGGAATTTGTTTAAAGGTCTCTCTCTCTCTCTATGGCCAGATATGTCTGTTTACTTTATTTATTGGAATAAAGTTTTTTGTCTATGAGAGACCCCTACACTACAGACACAAGGGTGTGCAATTACCATTGTGCCCCTACCTGGGTTTCGTGCCATTGTTTGTGGACGCAGGTGTCACACCCTATCTCAAATTTGGCCAAGGTATACGGCACTGGATACCCACATCCAGTCAACCTAACCCTCTAGGATCACAGATACAATACCTTAATTTCACAAATGCCATCAAGATCACAACTAAAATCAGAGTACGCTAATAAAATCATATAAATAACACTAATGATGTACTAAAATGATAAATTACAAATATGCTAAATTCATTTGTTAACAACCCACAAGTTTAATATTTACAATCTTATATATACCTTCAATATATACATCAATAGAAATAACTGAATAATAACAGTGAAATCCATCAGCAACCCGGTGTCTTGTAGACACAAGCTTCACAACCACCACCAAAGTCTAATCCTGCCTCAACACTGGTTCCACTATCTAAAAAGAGTAATCAACGAGGAGTGAGCTTCACAAGCCTAGTAAGGGGTGAACATGCAAGTACACACAATATCATGACACCAACACACTCACAGTAATATCCACAAATGCATAGCCGCATAATCCATTTTAATTATAAATATCCATTCTAATTACTAAGTCTCCATATGTATGGGTATAAGTGTTATAAGTAGCATAGGTGGTACCCCCTTCCCAGTACGTTGGGCCTTAGAGATATAAGGTAATTGCAAGCAGGAGTCAGCTAGTCCAGGAAAGAACCACAGTCCCACAGCCAACCCCTAAATAGTAACCCCTGAAAGCCATGGTCCCGAAATTCCACACCGTCATCTGTCTCCTTTGCGGTCCAACAGTTATGCGTACAGTACATCATACCATATTGTGCCCTCTCAGAATATTATATGTCGTATCTAGGCATAGTAGTTGTCATGCCCCGTTCACATAGAACCAGACCGGTGACCGGGTTACCTTCGGGTAACCCAAGAAGCACCAAGATCATCTAATGCAGTAAACCACAACACAACTTATAACACAAGATATGAAAATATAATTAAATAATTCAACGGAAGACTCATCACATACATCTGTAAATTCCACACTACTCTTGATACCCAAATTGTTATACATAGTATATATATACATGTGGGCCCCGTAGGAATGATAATTACATAAGAATATAACAATTTAAATATCCAGAGCACAAAAGATAAAAAAAAAACAAAAGAATAAAAAAGGTGATGATTAGTAATCGCTGTTGCTGCCCTCGCACATGCACCCGACACCATGCCCAAAACCATTCAGAACCCACCAGTCCTCTATCTAAAACTCATTAGTAGGCCCCAGCTCTTCCTCCTTAATGGGAAAATCTGTAAAATCATCTAAAAAGGCGTATATACAAGGGTTGAACTCACTAGCTTAGTAAATAGAGACACAAACAAGCAGTCACATTTCAAATGATCCTATATATACAATTTATTTTAGGTATAATCGCCTAGGCAACAATGCTAAGTTATAAGTTACGTGCTACTCACAACCACAGTGCATGTATGCCCTGGGTATGAGACATGTTGTCCATCCCGCCATACACCCATAGGATTTTTAGAAAGGGCCGGTCATGAGTACTCAAAAAAGTAAATCGTGGCCATACCATGATATAAAAGTAAATCATGGCCGAACCACAGCAGAAAATAAATACAGTACGCTCGGCCCTCTAAATATATCACCAAGGTTTTCAACTGTCGTAATGATCAACCAGGCATACTTCTAACCATCACGGTGGTCCGTGATCGACGCTTCCCCCCAGTGATAACCCAACACCTAAACCCCTATTGGGAAGGGTCGTAGCATGAGGGAATGTCAACCTAAATCCAATGCATCTAATATGAGATAGTACGACTATATGTGCATCCGTGTCCCATTCCATGGCACACCAATGCATTCATTTCCAAGCCGAATACAGCGTCTAATCTAGCAATTCATCACATATCCAATAATTCATCACCATCCAATATTTGAAATAGTCCATGCTCATAATTCAAGCAAGTAATATATATTTGAAATTTTAAAGATACATCATAACAATTCATAAATGTATCCTACAGTAAACGAGACATATGCATAAAGATGGCATTCATAAATGGCAAGATGATATACATAATGAAAATGATACAATAAACACTCCAAAATAAGATCAACGTCCCCTTCCCGCTTACCTATTCATGTACAAGATGTGCATACTCGGTATGAGTGAGATCTGATATGCGAAAACGAGGGTTACAAAAACCTAACATAGAAAGGAAGCTTAGAATACATCTGTTCCGGGACTATAAGAACAATAAAAGACATGGTCACAATGCAAAGGAGGTTGGTGATGAGGTTCAAGCTCGAATGAAGTTCATTGGACCACAGGTGGGTCATACAGGTGGGTAGGAGGACCCGCCTGCGCAAGCCACCCATGTAGGCAACACCCAAACTACACTGGTGGGTGCTACCAGTGGGTCTATGTGCCCGTCGGTCCTACCCATCAGTAGGACCCAGGGCCCAGCCAAGACCGGTGGGTTCTATAGGCGGGTCTAAGTACCCGCCGATCCTACCCGTTGGTAGGGCCCTAGGCTAAGCCAAGACTGGTGGGTCTCACTATGGGTTTGGCTACCCGCCAGTGCCACCCACCAGTGTCCAGCGGGTTCTTGCTGGCCCTATTTCCTCCTTTACCCCGCCTTTTGGGAACTCAGAGGGTTGATTCCTTTGTATTTTCCACACATTTAAGACTCCATTTACATGAATACAACATAGATCTAGGTTCAAATTGAGATTTGGGAACAAATCATACCTTCAAGCTCAAGAAAATCCAAAACCGAAGATTCTTCCTCCAACTCAACATATCACTCAAATGCCTTCAGATCTTGGTTGTTCCTTCTTTAAAAACGTCAAAGACAATAGACTTTCTTTTAACTCTTTGATTTGACCACATAAAAGGGTTTCACAAGATTAAAGGGGTTTTACACTTACCTACCTTGAATTGCAGCTCTCAAGGTTCCAATCACCTTCCCGGCATCGAAACGGTGAGGTACGGCTTCGGCAATGAGCAGGGAACACTTTTCCCCGCACTTTCTTCACTTCACTTCCTTTTTCTTTTCCCTCCTCTTTACTCCTCTCCACCAACCTTTCTGAACAATTAATAGGGGAAGAGTAAATACTATTTATAGTTAGGTCATAAATATCTACTAGGGTGTGTTTGGCTTTGACACCCAATGGCCCGAATCGTGTTAAACTATGATGCGGAGTGAAGTAGTAGAAAATACTAGACACACATGACCCCACTATGATGGGGAGCTCAAAACATGCGTGATCACCCAAGTCGAGCTTGTTAGGGCTCATATTTCCCCTGCAGGTGGGTAGTCACAGGTGGGCTATCTTGTTGGGGCCCATATTCCACCATGACCCACCTGTGACTACCTACCTGTTGGCCAAAACATGGCCAACCTTGTTGGATTTCAGTGGGAATTGGTCCTTAATGCCTATTTCATACCCCCCACTTTTCATGGACCAAATTCTCATCATTTAATACAACTTACCTTCCCCACTCATACATATCCCTGTGAAATGTGCAAAGGCACGACTTAGGCTTGCGAACCACATCGGGCACTAGCTTGAATTTGTCTGGCCACCTCGCATTCGAAATCATCCTTGCCGTCATATACCATAAGGCACCCACATCAACCCTATTCGGTTCGGACCCTACATGACCAAACCGAACCAACCAAACAATAAACCGGGTTTAAAGGAAATGCACTACATTTACATCCCCTTTTTAAAAATTTTGTCCTTGAAATTAAAGTACCTGGTAGTCCGAATAGATGAGGGTATTTAGCCTGGATTTTATCTTCTTTCTCCCAGGATGCCTCCTCAAGTGAGTGGTTAGCCCATCACACCTTCACGAAAGCAATAGAACAACTGTGAAGGGTTTTCATCTTCCAATCTAGGATTTCAGTAGAGTGCTCTTCATAAGTCATATCAGTTTCCAAGTATTATGGTTCCATGGTTAGCACATGTGATTGATCATGGATGTACTGCTTCAACATTGAAACATGGAATACGTTGTGAACGTTGCTGAGTGAGAGTGGAAGAGCCAACATGTACGCTACAGAACCAACCCGCTTCAAAATCTCAAACGAGCCGATATGTCTCGGACTCAACTTATCCTTCCTGTGGAACCTATGTAAACCCTTGGTAGGAGAGATTTTAAGAAATACCTTCTCCCCCGCCTAAAATTCACAGTTGTCTACAAAACTCTTTTGACGTGATTGGGCGGCCTTAGTGTTCTTCATAATGACATCAACCTTATCACAAGTCATCTGTATCATCTCCGGTCTAAGCATTCGATATTCTCCCACATCATCCCTGTAATACCCTACTTCTTAAACCCGGTCTGATTACACGGTTGACCCGATTTAACTATGCAGGACCCGAACCGGAGAGAGTTAGAGCGGATTCCTTATGGACTATGATGGCAAGGGTGACCTTAAACACCGGCTGGCCCGACAAGTCCGAGCCAGTGTCAGAAGAGACGGGAATACCCAAGCCGTGTACCTGCACCTATCATAAGGCCATGTACGGATAAAGCATGTATGTAGCCGTATATTAAGGTGCATACGTATATTACATCGTATGCCAAGGGTGTGGTTCGCGTCGAGGCCCGAACTCTGTCAAAATCCCAAGTTTTAGCCCTCAGGTGCGCGGACAGGTGGGCGCATCCACCCACCTGAGTGACCCACCCATGTGAATTACTTAGTATTTTAAAGAAGTATATATAGCATTTATACTTTCTTTTCTTTTCTCATTTATGACACTCGTACGTTGGTAGAGGAGTAAAGAGGAGAGAGAAAAGAAAGGGAAGAAGAAGGGAAGAGAAGGAAGAGGAAGAAGAGTTAGATGTCATCAGCGCCGAGGCTTGATCTCCCCATTCATGTGCCGGAAGAGTGATCTTCAACACTAGATCTACATTTAGAGGTAAGCAAAGTTGGGTTCCTTAAACATTCGCCATACCCAAGTAAAACCCTTGATTTGGGTAGGGTTTCTTGAGATCTTGTAAATCCACTTTCAAATGATGAATCTAAGGTTTAATAGATGATTTATGTGTTGATCTTGAAGGATTTGAAGAAGTACTTACAAGGTTGGAGAAGCATTGTAGATTTGAAGTGATTTTTGGGGTTTGAAGGTGTTCTTGAGCAAAGAAGGTAAGATGGCTTCCCATTCCTTAAATCTAACCTAGATCAAGGTTAAAACCATCCTGTAAGACTTTGAAAGTGTGAAGAATGGGTTTGAAAAAACCTCCATTTGAATCCCCAAAGAATAGAGGAAGTTGGGAAGAAACAGCAGGTTTCCCGCCAAGACCGGTGGGCAAGACCGATGGGCCATCTGGCCCGCCTGTGGGCACCCGCCTGAGAGGGTAGGGCCCTCGGGCACAACCGGTGGGCCAGACCGATGGGCTAACAGGTGGGCCACCCTGACCATCGGTCTTAGCAGACCCCCTGGCCCAACCGGCGGGCCAACCGGTGGGCCAACCTATCACCGGTCCAGACCGGTGGGCCAGACAGGTGGGCTGTCTGACCCACCTGAGAGGCTCCAAATGTGATTCTTACGTCCGATTGGACCCAAATCGGACGTGCAACCTTCTTTTAACGTTCTAAACATGATTTTGTCATCGGATCTCATTAATTTTGATCCTAAGATGGTGAAATACTAACCCTGCTCACTCATGTTAGGTTCACCAAATCCTACGCTTCCCGCATCGGATCTCACCCGTACCGAGCGGGAATCCTTGTACACTATAAGTGGGGAGAGGACGTTTGGCCTTGTTTCAAGGCATTGTTTGGCATTCATTTAATTGTATCTAGTCTAGCCATGCCATCATGAATATGCTATATAAATTAGTCATTCCACACATTGATGTGCATTTATGCTTGTTTACTTTTCAAATGCCAATTGAATGAGATGTTTGTATGATTGAATGCGGACATCATGGTGCATAATGCATTGATAGACTAGATGCCGTAGTCGGCTTGGAAACGAACGCATTGGTGGCCCGTGGAATGGGACACGGAGGCACTATGCAGTCGTACTATTGTCATATAGGAGCATGCGGTATTAGGAT
>NC_056567.1:3122900-3168422 GCF_013358625.1 Macadamia integrifolia | reverse complement strand
AGATATTTAGGCCACACAATAAAGCGTGGTTCATATAAAAAACCATAGCTCTTGAGAGAAAAAATCCGACTAGATGAAAAGTGGGGCGTTTCTTCTAATCCCTGTGTGTGGCAAGGAATTAATATAAATTGACCAATATACAAAAAAAAAAATGCATCAAAAAATATTAATTGATGATAATTGTTTTCCAAATTATAGCTATACAAAATTTGAAAGTCATTGTGGGACAAAACGAGTAATATTTTCTTTTGAATTATTCCCAGACCAAGTTATAACTATGGTCCCTAGATCAAAACCTAAGGATAAAGTTGATAAAAAAATCTTACATTAAATATGCAAATTAATCAATATTAAACAATTTATATTTGAAGTTAATGGATGCACTTCCAACAGGTTCAGGTGTAAACCTAAAGGTAGGAGTAGTCAAAGTAGGAGGAGACAACTCAAGAAATGGTTCTACACAGAGACTCTCAAAGTTGAATACCCCTATGTCATGATAGCCATTTGTTGATGGTTCATCGGGTCCATAATCATGATCGTCATTAAATAGATAAGAGTTCCCTTTGCATTCTGGAAATTCTTGGGTAGAGAGTGAAATTGAGCAGTTATTTCCTGAAAACAAAATCCGGTCGCCAATGCTTTCCATTTGGATCCACTTTCGCTTGCTCTCATTCAATTTGCGAACTTCAAACTTCATAGTTTTGAAACCCAGGTCAAGGTCAATTCACATGTAGAGTCTTAAAACTAGCAATAGTTCCCCTAATGATTCGCACTTTCTTCCTTCTCGACCAGTGATTTCTTTCCCTATTGGAGGTTCACAACTAAAGCCCTAATTAAGTTACAACAGGTCCGTGGTAGTCCATTGTAGTATATAACATCTTCAAAATGAACTCATTTTTCTGATGTTATAGTGGTCCACCTATCAGCTCCTGGCTTCTAATAAGCCAATATTTTCTGATTAGTGACAATGACCACTACAACATAGTCTGATGTTCTACAAGGATTCGAAGATAGAACTACCTTGTGGATGTAATGCACCTTGCTTGGAGGTTGAGGCGAGTATCTATATGGAGGATAGCAGAATGTGGAAAGGAAAGGAAGCTGGATACAACCTCGAGTGATTGGATTGAATAGTTGAATCTCTTCGGTGATCCCATCCACAGTAAATAGCCAGCCTTGAGAAGATCCACAACACCACTTTCCGTGAATCTCTGGGATGTGGAGCTCATTAATCTTGCGAGATGAAAGATTAAAGAAGGGTCCGTCTTGAGTGTTGTCATTGTCAGTAGGAAGCATAAAAAATGGAAGTAGACAACGGGGACGATTACTAATTGTAACGGATCACCACGATGAGCATATAGAAGCAAAATGAAGATGGTCGGAGAGACAGGTGAGTCGATCAAGGATGAGCTATAGGAGTTTAGGTAGAAGTTGGGACCAGTCCTCAATAGAAGCCATAAATATAACTCAGCTCTCAATACCTGCACAAGAAAATTAAGAGGGCAATATTATTACATGATATAGTGAGGTGTAAAAGTAGTAAACGAGGAGAGGTAGGTTATTGTATAAATAACTCAAAAGGAAAGCTAGTCATAGTAGTACTGGAAGATCATTCAACCAACAAAACTGAAAAATTATTTAATTAAGAGAGGCCAGGCTGTGTAAAGGATAATCCTATTCCAAGGAAAAGATCGGTGGGTATACAAACCTAGTCCCCCAGTCCATATTGACCCTACAATTGCATGAATTGGATCGTACCAAGTTGAATGAGAACTATTCAACTCTCACTGAAAGCAGTGAAGAGCACAAAATGAAACATAGATTCCTCAAATAGAACCACACCCTTTATGAGGCGAAGGTCCCTTGCCAACTCGGCTAAGTACCCCTTTGGGGTTAAGGAGGAGATCGATATGAGTACTACTAATCTGATTATAATGCATGATTTCCCAAATTAAAACTGTTTAATAGATTTCTTTTTCACAGCAAGAGTTGTTAATTCTAGTCTACAGTTATCACTTCATGTTCATGAGAACAAGAGGCAGAGCAAAACGAAACACAGATAAAGTCCAACCAACCATCGAGTTCATGTGTAAACTAGAATTAATTAATATTGATAGAAGATTAATTACACCTAACAGTACTCTTTAACAATAAAGCTATATGTATATAATGTAAAATACCTATAGACGATCACACCAATATACAGATACTGCGCTTTAATGCCTCCAGGGGAACTCAATGAAAGGAAACAGTTAATAAGAGAAGGAAGAAAATAAATAAGACAGACATGATTAGAGATGGAGTATCAGAGGAGCATAAAAGGAGAGGATGATGATAGGAGTTTGGGTTTAGATGGGAAAGAGAGAGAGGATGATAGGATTTTGAGTTTAGATAGGAGTCATAGATGAACTAAAACGGCTCATGGTGGAACTCTCCCTGAGTGATGATGTTTATCCAAGGCCGATATCCTAGTTTGTATCTTTAGATTAAGATCATGTAAGCCTAAGGGGCATTATTTTTCTTTTTAAGGCATGAACGTTCAAGAATACTGTATTTATGGGTATCAAATTGGAATCGCAATAAAAAAATGGAACAAGATTCGGACAAAATAAATGGAATCGGACAATCGTATCCAGAACTGGGAACGTAACCAAGGCCAGACATGATTACTTTTCGGTTCCAGCATAAGAACCAACGGTTAAAACTAAAGCCGAACTGAATTTGACTATCAATATATTAGTATATCAATATTAGGGATGTAAGTTTTGCCTTGATGTCCTGGATCAGCATTGGCCCGCCTTGACCCCAAATGGAGCCTGGGCTAAGATTTTTGATTTTGAGAAACGGGTTAGGATTGAAAAACATTTACCTTGGATTAGGGTAGGGTCGGGCTTGAGTTGATGCCTAGGCTCAACCCAGCCTTGTATAACCATGATTTATATAATATAATTTAGGGTTATCATTCTATCCTTTTAGTCATAATAATGATATTTCAATAATTGATTATTATGGTTAAGTGTCTTGAACATCTATTATCGTGTTGCACTTCATAATTTTAATTATATTATTGATCATTTGTTTTTTTTTTTTTTTCTAATGCATAAGACAAAAATTGCAAAAACAGGGTCAATCAAGATTGGCCCAACCTGGACCTATTAGGTTCAATTAGGGCCGGGTGGGGTTGGCACAAGCCTGACAGGGTTGGGCCTAAGCATGAACTCCATAGGGTTGGGTTGGGCCTGAGTTGAATTTTGGGGACCTAGGATTAGGTTAGGGTTTTAAGAAACCTGGCCTAACCCGGCCCTGTTTCAACCCTGATCAATATAGTATAATACTTATATATTACAGTATATTAATACACTATAATACTCTATCAGTATTATAGTGTTCCGTTTCACCAAAAAAAAAAAAACCCAATTAGATGTTCCACCTTGATGAGTTTCCGGTCGTTGATCGATCTTTCGCTTAAGCTTTGCAAGGTTGCCATTAATTAACACTGTGAGAGAGAGACCCTAAACCTGCAACTCAATATTTTGAAGGAGAAACCCTAAAGCTGCAACTCAATGTTTTGGGGTTTTTACATGGAAGGGTGAAATAGTAAAACTATTTTCTCTATTTAGAAAATAGCAATCACACCACGTCATCACTTAACGATTTTGCTCTAACATAATGGATTTAAGAATCATTTTTTCCGCAAAATAGGGTACATACTAGATATTTTGGGCAAATTAGGGTGGTATATCATATAAGATTTCAAAAGAGGGGTGGTACAAGATAATTTTCCTAATTTATAATATTATGAGGAAATCTGGTAGTAGATGGTCTAGCAAAGCATGCAGCGGCAACTCGATTGTTGCATTTTGGGACACCCCTCCGAGGTTCTTGGCTAATGATATGGAATGGGATGCAATGGAGAGGCCGAGATTTCGCTTTGTATGATGTCCACACTGTTTTTCAATATGTGCTTTGTATGATGCTGTTTTAGGTTTCTTCTTTGTTGATGACAATGTCGAAGGTGGAGTAGGATAGTCGGAGTGTTTTGTTTCCCAATTTTGGGCTTCTGTATGTTTATTCTCATTTTAATATATACTTTGTTTACCTTAAGCAAAATAAAGAGGAAATATCACTCCCCTCCCCTGAACTATGTCGAAATATCAACTTGACCTTACAATTTTTTAAAAATATCACTCACCTTCCTCTAAATACAAAGATTCTATGTCTCCAACCGTTTGAAATTGTTAAGTTTGTCTCGAATTCTTGACCCGTTTTGAAGATTGACCCGATCCGACATATTTTGGTGGCGACCCGAATGGGAAATTTTCTGAGATCTGTGATGGAAGCAGAGGGCTTGGGCCGATAGGCCCAAGCCCGGAGCCCATCACTGATCTCGTATGGGGGTGCGGGGGCTATGCCCTCGCGGTATGGTTCGACCGGATCGACCGCGACCCGATGGGTCGAACCGCTATTTGGAGTATATATATATAATGTACTGTTGCTTGTTGAGAGTCATTGTATTCTAGGGTTTTCACGAAGCTAGGGTTTCAGGGCGAGTTCTTCCTCGCCGCTGCTAGGGTGTAATCCTTGTTCTGCATAGTGAATCATCTTCTTCTTCGCCCGAGGACGTAGCACACCACCCTGGTGTGTGAACCTCGTTAAATCTCTGTGTCGTACGGATCTATTGTCTTTCTTTATTCGTGTTTCTTGGTGTTTGATCTAACACCTACCTTATGTCAATTAATTGTATTTGTAGACTTAATGGCATGGTGGACTGTGGTGAATGGCATAAGCAATCATACCCTTATTTTGCTAACCACCAAAAAAAAAAGTATTGTTTGGTTGGGAATTTTAGACCTATTAGCCTCTGTAAAAATTGCAACTAAAATCCTAGCAACCCATCTCAAACTTCATCTCCATAGATTCATTTCTTCTTGTTAGATTGCCTTTGTTCTCAACAGATTACCGATAATATTGTGATTGCTCAAGAGATCTTTCACTCACTACGATAGAAGAAAGATAAATCTGAGTATGCGGCCATCAAACTAGATATGGCCAAGGCCTACGATAAGCTTTAATAGGGATACTTGTGAGCCGTTTTTAAATTCCATGGTTTTGTGCAAGAAATGAGATGTTTTGATTAACTAGCTTATCAGCACATCCTATTTCTCTATCAAAATGCATAGCTCAGCTGTTGATTACTTCAAACCATCAAATACACCAATGATGTCCTCTTAGCCCCTTCTTGTTATTGTTGTCATGGAGGGCCTTTCTAGACTTTTGGCTGCTTATAGGGATTTGAATTTGTTTAAGGGTATTAAAGTGTCTAAGTATGCTCCTGAGATCATACACTTATTTTTTTCTGATGACACCTTCATTTTTTGTAGAGCCTCCCATGATCAGGACCAATTTTATATTAAGTGTATCCTTGAACTCTTTTCAGACCTCTCTGGACTTAAAGATTAATTTTGAAAAAAGGTGGAGCGGCCTTTAATTCTAATGTTTCTAAAGAGACCAAGAATCAATTATGCACTACCCTAGAAATAAATGAAATGAACCATGATGCTTCTTACCTTGGGACTAGTCTCTTTTCACCATATAGAGCTAAAACCTTGTCTTTTAGGAATGTAATCCACCAAGTAAACAAGAAACTTGGCTTATGGAAAACCAATTACCTGTCTTATGCTGGGAGAACTATTCTTGTTCAGTCTACTCTCTCCTCCATCCCTTCTTATCTAATGTCATGCTTTGTTTTTCCTAAGGTTATTTGCAAAAGATTCGATTCCATTTCTCTTCACTTCTGGAATGGTGATAATGATTGATCAAATAAAATTCACCTCATTGGGTGGCCTTGGGATTAAAGATTCTGATATTCAAAACAAAGCTCTTCTTCTCAACTAGGGTAGAGATTGCTCATCAATGAACAGAGTTTGTGGGTACAAATTTTCAAATCCAAATATTTTCACAACAAGTGGATTTTGATAAATTAAGAAAAAAAAAAAGATGCCTGGATCACTTTGCTGGAATAGCATTGCAAACATTCTCCCTATCTTGAGAAATATGATTTCTTTGAAAATAGGTAATGTCAATAACACCTATTTTTAGGTTGATCCTTGGTTTCATAATCTTCAGAATTTTGTTTTGGATAATAATTATTTGTTTCCATTGTCATTAACTAACTCTATTCTCCATATCCCTCGCACCTGATGGATGGTGGTACCATCTTTCTAAGGAAGGGTCTTTCACAACTAAACTAGATGTCAAATTTCTCAAGACTAATTCATTAACTAACTATAATGAATGCTCAAATAGGTGTTCTTTCTCATTTCCTTGTTCATAGTGGTGGCGCTATTTTTGAAAAGTCAATAGCCACCTCAAGTTTGAGATCTTCCTCTGGGGAATTGCTCATGAAGGAATGGGGCCCACTAAAGACACTCTGCATAAGTGGGTGGATATTGACCCAATGTGTGGGTTTTACCATAACCATTAAGAAACTCTGTGGCATGTTCTCCTTGAGTGTGTATTTTTCAGAAGAGTTTGGGCTGCTAGCCCTTTGGGACTCAAACCTAATCTTTTTCCCTTTCCGTCTTTTAACAATTTACTGCATATTTCTTCAATTCCAATGATATCCCTGGAAACAAAATTTATTTTTTTTCTATCCACCTTCATGCTTATATATTATTTTATTTGGAAACTTAGAAACCAAGTAATTTTTTGTCTTGAAAAACCAAACCCACGTCATCCAGAAACAAGTTGAATTCTGGATTACGAATGGATATTCTAATAACTCTATGGAACCTTAGAAGATTACCTCTACTTTTCAACCTACCACTTCTATCCCTCTTCCCCTCTACCACAAGATGGATCTTGTTATTACAAGGATTTCTAATCATACCAATAACATTTCTGGTTGCTATTTTACATAAAGGCAAATGCATCTTATTTTGAGGCTAATTATTTGATGACGAGAAGAGATGGTGAGGCCATAGAAAGGGGACTTCTATATGGGTTGAGGAAGGCTAGAGAGAAGGGATAGAAGCTAAATGACATCTGGAGTGATGAGGACTTATCTCAGTTTTTGGATGGAACTTTTAATACTTACAAATATTCTTGGCCTTGGATAACAACTGGAGTATTTTTCGACCCACCCAACTTTTTGTCTAAAAACTAACAACAATCTAGTCTTGGTGATTAAAAACGTTGTCAAAAAGGCAATAATGAGGAAACATTTAGTTCATAATATGGATATTTTGTACAAACATTACTACTTTGTGTATTTCTGTTTTTATGTAAGGGGGGGCGGGATTTTTTTTTTTTTTGCAAAGATCAATTTATTCAAAATGCTAAGGTGAAAACGCTGATACAGAATTTCAAAGGTCTTCTGGAAAGGACGACTCCCAAGCACCTCTATGGGGAAAAGAGAATGCCCATTTAGCAACAGAGTGGGTCATCCCATTTTCACCCCTCCCAATAAACACAAAGCTACAAAAAGAAAGTGACATTTTTAAAAGCAAAATGTCCTTGACAATAGTAGAGATATTAGAAGGGGTGGTAGAAGGGGAGGAAATGCCTTTGGTCAACATCTGATAATTGGAATAGATCACCACACTAGGGAGGTCAATATGGATGGCCGAAGAGAGAGCAAAACGAACAGCCAAAGCTTCGGCCACCACCGCTGGCATAAGCACAAAGTGGTTTGAGGCAATGAGACAAACTTGCTTCAGCAGATTCAAGATAATAATTCCCACGGCCGATGCTTTAGGCCGGTTACTAGTAGCTGCATCCGAGAAAATAGAGCAGGCACCAGCTGGGGGGATTAACTAGGATCTAGAATCAACTAGCGGCTTCACCAAAGAAGTTTGGAAGAGAGAGAGAACCTCCTCAATACTTCTATTCACTAAACTCACCCAGGAGCAAAGAGGAGGAGTAGAAGTCTTGAAACATCTTGCATTTCATCTTTTTCAGATCTCCCATATGGTAATATCGTGGACAACAAAGAACATTTGATTTGCCTTCTTTGAATAGCCAGGTCTTTGGCCCCATCTAAGAATCCAGTCAGAAATGTAGATACTAGGAGTATTTTCCACCCTCAAAGTAACAGAAGAGGCAAACCACTCCTGCTGGGCTAAAGTACAGTACATAAGCGCATGCTTCACTGTTTCGACACCCAACCCACAACCAACATGCACATCAGAGTCAACAATACCCCGGTGCTTCAGGTTTGCCCGCACTCCAATAACTCCCAAGCAAGCTTTTCATAAAAAAGATCTTATTTTGGGGGCAATTTTAGAGTTCCACACTATTTCTCAAACTTCTTTCAGGATATCCCTAGCTTTTGCTATAGATACCGATTTGCACGGAGAAAGCTAAGCACCCAACCTGTAAGCAAACTTTACAGAGAACATCCCAGATGGGTGATGACCCCAACAAAGCTTATCAGGAGATCCTTTAGAGCTGCTAGGAATTTGTAGAATGCATTCTATTTCGGCTGGATTAAAGAAAACCCTCAACTTTTGCAAGTTCTAAATGACATTTTCATCAATAAAATCTGAGATCCAATAGTAGGGGCATTCCCAAGGTTTAAGAAGATGCAATCTGAAACGGAAGGAAACCACGGGTTACTTGCCTTATCTGACTGCCTTTTAGAAGTGATATGGTTTTGAATCTTTGATAGGTTATAGATTTCAGTTTAATTTATTATTTCACTGAAAAAAACTTTCTCCATAGAATGCTACTTTTTAGGGTATTGTCCCTATAGTTTTAGTCACTTATCTGCAGGGGATGCTAGATATTTCCAATCCATGAAGAAAGATGGTCTAGTTTAGATGGTTTCAATTTCTGACATTTGGTATATATGGTGTAAGATTCCATAGGCAAGCAGAACTGGTGTTTTACTTTCTAATATTTTTCTCTATATTTCCTTTTATTTTGGGTTTAGACTGATCATGTGGTTTAACAGGATGTTTCTTCTCCCTTCCAATTTCTTGGGATTCTATTTCCGAGTTTAATAACACTAACCTTTTTAGAAAGATTCTATATTTTTTTAAGTCACTGATTTTTTGTTATGGTTCCTCTCTTCTCCACAGGATTTAGAGATATCAACGCTGTTGCAACCTTGAGTGGCTTGAGTAGAGGCATTTTACTAGGGGTGTCAATTTCAAACCCACACTGGTAGGCCCGATAAAGCCCAACATGTTTATGGCCTGACCTAGACCAGCCCAATTAATAAATGTGTCAGGCTCATTTATAAACATGTAATACACGATGCAACCACCTAGATCGACCAGTGCCCGACCGGCCCGACACATTTATAAGTTCGATTTGAACCGACTCCTTTAAGCCCGACCTAGCCCGACACCTTTAAATCTTTAATACTACTTGTATTTTTTTAATTTTTTAATACTATTTGCATTTAGTGCTAAGGCTATGTGATATGTACAGTTGAGATAGTGATGATTGTTATCTGAGCATTCATCTTTGTTATACATTATTTAATTCATTTGAACTTGCTAAACTTGGGTTGTGTAGGCATAGTTTAATTGATTTGAGTATCGCGGGTTAAAGACCACGTACCTTAGTAACTTAGTTGTTTTGCCCATCTTTGGCTTAATCCATTTTAACTATAAGATCTTTATTTGCTATGTCCATCTTTGTCTCATTTTATTGGTATTCCTCTTCAAACACATTTAAGAGACCAATTTTACAGAGGACTCTTTTAAAGCCCGTTTAAACTTAAATATGTCTATAGCCCAATTAAGGCCTACTTATGATAGCCCGATTAAAGCCCGAGACCGACCAGCCCATTATTAACCGTACCAAACCTACGTTAGCTAAGCCTGTTTAGCTAAATGGGCGTTCATGGTGCAACCATTGAAATTGGCCAAGCCCGACTAAGCCTAACAAAGACCAGCCCGGCCCGATCATTTGACACCCCTACTTTTTACCAAACTTATTTGGTCACAACATGAAATTCAAATATGTGATCCAATTCATATGGATAAAATAAATATTCCCCTCTTTGCATAATATCTTCGGGGCATGGTTCATAAAAATTTTGCTTTCTAATTAAAATTAGGGCGAAAGAGCCCTGTTAATCTTGCGCAAGAAACACCATACATGGTGGCCAATAAGAATACAATTGGGAGCATCTTTAGCACACATATGAGAGGGACAGTGCAATCATTTCACGCATATAGTGTCTAGACATTTCCTGTGCCAGATTGAAGTGTATGATTGTATCTATCTTGCACGTATCGGTACCCTTTCTTCCCAAATGTTTTCTCCTCCATTTTGCCAAGCTGCAGGTTTTACAATTATCTGTACTGGACTAAGTTTTATATTGGTAGTTGTCATTAGTTGCTGCCACCCTTGTAGCTGTCCCTATGGCTACTGATAAAATGTTAGGTAAGAAGGAATAATCATCTTAGCGGAGGCAATAATTGATTTGGATCTAGTTGCATTAATAATTAGACTCCCCCCCCCAAACACACACACGTCTTCTCACTGTACTACTTCTGGGAAGGACCACTACAGAGCAGGATTCTAATAATCAGTATTGGATACGCTGGATCGGCTGAGGCTGATCTGGATTGGGGTAAAATCATAATAAATCCTTTTTTGGTGGTGAATAGATGTGGTGATGTTCTTTACCTTGCAAAATATTCTTTATTTTTAGTTAAAATTTAATGATAAATAATTATTTTCTTTCAACTTTCTAAAGGTTTAGGGACCATGGTCTGAGAACTTGGTATTAGAATGGGATTGGTCAAGGTCAAACTGATTTAGATCGACCTAGATCGGACAAAAATACTTATATTTTCAATTAAAAAAAAATTATTATTTGGACTATTTTACCCTTTGTCCGTATCGATACAGTGATACAATATCAATCAAGAATCAGAATCATCATCGAAGGATGATTCTGATCCGATCCATTCCAATTCCTCAAACCATGATAGGGACCTTTTTCTCAATAAGCATCTGATGAGAAAATATGATATGCAAAAAATTAATCATGATTTTTGAGGTCTGATCTTTCAGTCATAGAGTTGGACATTTCTGGAGGAATATCTATGGATATTATAAATTAGGGACCAATGCTAATGGAGATGTGCTTGCAGCTCCCTTAGGTTGAATACTCAATTAAGTTGGTTGCTCTCTAGGAACCCTTGTGGGGATTAGTTTGCAGGACAAGTTGGAGTGGATGATTCGACCTGAACAGGGCTTTAAGTAGTGTTTTGGCTTTGAATCTCACCCGTGCATTGGTGCAGGAGCCAAAGGGACAGGTAGAGATCTCTTTTCTTGTTACTTTCCCCCAATACATATATAGGGAAAGAGAATGCTATTTACTTGCGCTCACCACGCCTAGACATATGGGGAAGTGAAGGCGGCGGCAGGCATCTTTACACAACCTCCTCACATCCCCATGTGTTGGGTGTGGGGATGCAAGTAGATATATAGTATTCTTTCTCCCAAATAAATAATGAGAGAAAAAACTTTGTCTATCTAGTGTTCCCTTCTCCCAGGTACAATTCCTCTTTTCAAGGGCTATGAAAAGACATCCTACCCCCTCAAAACAAAAATTGTGTCTAGGAGTGGGGAGCATTAGTCAAACAACATTCCTCCTCCCATGTATAATTTATAATTATAAATAATATATCATACATTTAGTCATGAACACTAGCTTAGCCTAATGGTGGCAGCTTCAGCTTGAAGAGTTAGCAACCAGGGAGGAGGTCGAGAGATCGAACCCTATCATCATTTATATGTAGGTGTGTGGGGGTGGATGTTGGTGTGGGTGTGTGTAGGAGTAGGTGCCTTTGGCCCTAATATCGCTCAGTAGGATAGAATAGCAAATAATAATAATAATAATCAAATCATACATTTAGTAAAAAAATTAGAATTTGCCCAACCAATCCCGGTTTGGTTGTACCCTTAGATAGAACACCATAGAACTTGAAATAATCAAATATGTTAGAAAATAAGTTATCGATGTTGAAGTATAAGACCACTATTGAGATGGATTGATATCCTTGTTTGATGTATCAAAGATGACCTGTACAAATTGTGCAGCAAACAAATCGAATTGGTTGAGTCGTATCATAGCAGACACTCTCCTTAAAGTCTGAATGCCCACTATAGAAGTACAAGTAGAGATTCTCGCGTTAAGGTAAAACAACCACTGACACTGTCTGATTGTACACAAACTGTGATCCTTTGGGAGAGTAAGGCTAGGTTCACAAAGTAGGTTTTGGAGAATGATTTTTATGCATTTAGACAAAACAAAGAGGATTTTTTTAACAGAGGAGTGAAGCAAAAACTGTTACGCAGGTATTTCTTAGAACAAAGAGAGAGAGAGAGAGAGAGAGAGAGAGAGAGAGAGAGAGAGAGAGAGATGCAAAACAAGTATTTTGTTAATGCAAATATTGTGCATTTATATACGGTGATACATGTATACGTACGAAGTTGTTTGTCACAATATGTGTATGTTATGAAATCTATCTTTTCATACAGGTGGGTATGTACGTATATGTGTCTATACATAAATTCAAATATGGAGCAAAATTCAAGAGGGTTCAAAAAGATAAGTACCCCTACCATGACCACACCCAATCCTAATCCTAACCTCAGCCACGACCATAGCTAGATCCGTGCGCAATTCAAAAGCACCCTAGGAGGCCCCACGCATATGAGAAGGGGGAGAGTTTCTCTCCAAAGGATTTGCACCCTTATGAAACAAGGGCCCGTTTAATTTTGTCTCAAGAAACGGTTTTTTTCGTTTTTCTGTGCTCAAAAACGGAAAGACACCCCAAAAATCATTTAATTTTTCTATTTCGTTTCACTTGTTTTTGGAAACATAAATAAAAATTTATGCTTATTTCTGTGTCTAGAAACTGGAATGGAGAAACAAGCTACGCCCCGTTTGATAACGTTTCTGCCGTTTCTATTTCAAGAAACGGTAAAAACATGAATTTTCGTTTCTAGAAACAGAAATGGAATTGAATGTGTTTCATAAGTCATGTTTTTGGAAGTTGATAGTAACCAGCGAAAGAATGGCCACGAGTCACTTCCAGAAACGATAAAACAAGTTCTACTTTTTTCGCATGGGTCGTTTCTTAAACCATAAATAGATAGAAATTTCAATTTTTATTTCTGAAAATAAGTGAAACAAAATAGTTTTATCAAACGCTTATAGTTCCGTGTCCAGAAACAGCAGAAATACATTTCTTGAAACGTTATCAAACGGACCCTTAGATTTGCACCCTTAAGAAACAAGGGCCCGTTTTATTTTGTTTCTAGAAACGGTTTTTCCACTTTTCTATGCTCAGAAACGGAAAAACACCCCAAAAACCATTTGATTTTTCTGTTTCGTTTTACTTGTTTTTGGAAACAGAAATAAAATTTTATGCATATTTCTGTGTCTAGAAACAAGAATGGGGAAATAAGCTAGACTTGTTTTTCTGTTTTTAGAAACAAGTGGGAGCGACAAAAATTGTAAGAAACTCGATACTTCACTCGACCTACCCAAACCCCCAACCCATTGTTGAAACTTCTTGCTATTCAAATGCGACGATTCCAACCTGGTTGTGCGAAGCTCACAATTTCGGATTGCCTTCATCCTTTTGAAGCTCATCTCCATGAAGCATACATGTAACTCCAACGTCATGCCTTCACTCGTGAGTTGCATTCCTACAACGTCGTGCCTTCACTCATGTCTTGAACTTAACTATACTGTTGAAAACGTTTCGGGAAATAGAAAAATCAAATGCCTTTTTGCATTTTCAAAAATCGTTTCTTAGCACAGAAGTGGTAAAAACCTTTTACCGTTTCTACTCTTTCTAAATACAGAAATAGAAGAAACAAAATCAAATGAGCCCTTAGTGCCTATTTGATAATATTTCTGCCATTTCTGTTTCAAGAAACGGCAGAAACAGAAATTTCTGTTTCTGGGAACAGAAATGGAATTTTGGGTGTTTGATAAACCTTGTTTTTTGAAACGTTTCTTGTAGGTTGTTTTTTTTTAGACAATATAATGGAAAAAAATCTCTGAATGGAGAGCCGATAACTAACGAGACAATCCCATTTAGAAGAAGAGGAACCCCGACGATCCATGATTTGCTGGTAGATGGAGAAGTAACCAGTGAGGGCTTGAGAGTCTCCTTTAGGGTATACAAGGAGACGACAGTTGTATCCTCCCACCTCAAAGTAACGGATCCATAGTGCCGTAGCCTTCACTTTTGGAAAATTGACGACCGTCCATCGACAAACTGCAGAATGATCTCCACGACGCTCGACGGAGACCGACTCCTAGCCGCCCCCTTCGCAGGACCCAGAGGTTTCTTCTACAACTGATATTGTTAGACAAGCCATTTTCTCTGATGCTGTTGATGATGATGTTGTCGTCGGAACCGCCAGTGGCTGCTGTGGTGGGTCGAAAAAGGCTGTGGTGGATGATGATGAAGCTGCTTCGGATTGGCTAAACTTCATTGGAGACGAAAGAATAGAGATATATGAAAGGGAGCTGCAGAGTTGTTCGATTCACCGGGGCCGTGGTGGGTTTCCCCCGCAAAATTTCCTGTCACGGCCGCTGCTACTGTCTTCTATGGATTTTTCCTTCAATCGACGTTTTGGGTTTGGGGGGTTTTTATCGGGTTTTTAATAATTATGGTGAACCAAAGTCGTTTCTAGAAATGACGAACATGTATGACTTATTTCGTCAATTGTGTTTCTAGGAACAAAAATTGATCTAAAATTTGATTTATGTTTCTAAAAACAAGAGAAACGGAACAACTTTATCAAACGCTTTTTAGGCCGTTTCTGCTGTTTCTAAGAACAGAAATGGCAGAAATAGCAAAAACGAAACGTTATCAAATGGTGCCTAAGTCTATATATATGCCCACATTTCCTCTTCTCTCAAACTAATGTGGGATTAAATACCTTGGCTTTTTAGCACAAGAATTTGGCTTTTACTCAAAGATTTTGAAATTTCATTCAAAGATTCCCTCCAAAACTTTTGAACTCAAAACCCAAAAGTTAAAGTAAAAAGTAAAAAATAAAACTATAAGATATGTTATTGTTTTGAAACTTTAAATAAACTATATACTTGTATAAAATGCAACAAAATAGTACCTCTGGAAAGGGGCACAATTATTCTAAAACAGATTGATAGGGGTTATTACTATTAGGGATACGATAAAGTGGGTTGATTCCAGAGGGCCATAGCGCCCTTGAGGAAAATTTTCTAAGGCTATTAGAATATTTCTATAAATTTCCTATATAGGGTTTCATTATATATATTTATAGTGAGGTTTTATTTCTTTGTAAGCAATCTAAGAGGTGTGAGAACAATTGCTATAACCTATTATCCATTGATAGTGAAACAAAATTTTAACTCATCGAGAATGAAGACAATCTTATCGAACCTCGTAAATCTATATACAATATGTGATTGTTTCTTCTTATTTTTTTTATTTTTTTTCGACATTATTTTAAGATTGTATTTCTACAATTATTGCAACAAATAAATACCACGTACCCCACACCCCAAGAGAGTGTGAGTCCCAAGAATTCTAAATTGGTGCCAGGAAGAGACAAATCTTGATGGAGAGAAAATCCTCCAATGAGTATGATTTTGACCTTAGTAGAGAGAGTAGAAGATAACGATGATCAATTTTTTGTTTTTTTGCCTCTATGGATAAGAAGGAAGAGGAAATAGACATAAGGCCACTGTTCGTTTGACAAACACTTGATATAAGAAGGTTAGATACAAAGATCAGCAATTGCTATGAAAGGGAATCAATACGAGAAGCTTCAATTTGTTGGTTTCACCTAATTGCCATAACCATTTTTAGACGCAGGAAGTGACGAATCTACAGGCACACTTAAAGTACCGTGCGTTCGACGGCACTTGGAATCTATTCCATCTTTCAAAGTAAGGCTTTGATGTGTGGAGAGTACTTAACTTGCACTCTTCAGCCACAAGCTATCACAATCTTATAGGGCTACATCTATGTGGACTACTGTACGCTGATATTCCCTTCTGATAATCTTTAGTTGATATAATTTGATAAGTTCTAAACAAGGATTAGGGGTGTCAAAACTGGACCCGAATCGCGTAACCTGACCCAACCTTGACTAGAACATAATCAAGACATAATTGGGCCAGTTTCGGACTAGGGCTATATGACTCTAGAACTGAATCGAATCGCACAGGGATATGTAAATACCTGATGCGAAACCTGAAACCAAAACCGATATGAAACCTTCTCCATAAATTTATGTTTAACTCAACCCAAATCAGGCTGGCACCAAAACCAAAATCAATTCAAACCATGGCTGTGTTTGGTGTGCATTCTTGGAATGCATTCTAGACCAAGAACACATTTTGAACTGTTAAAAACATTGTTTGATAAGCATTCCATTCTCAAAATTCTAGAACACGGTAAAAAATGTAGCCCATTGTGGAATGGGATATTTTCTCGTTCTGCATTTTGCATTCTCCATTCTCTAACTCTTGGCACAGCCTGATGAAAATAGCTCCACCACTAATCTTATGAAAGGTACCTCCTCTCCCAAGGAATAGCGTCTTATTCTTACAAATCTCCAAAAACTACTTTTTTTTTCTCTCTCTAAAAACCGCTACTCACCCCAAATCTCTCTCTTTTTCTCCTTCTTAAGATCTCCTCTAGAATCCAAAATCCAAGAATCTCTTGTTTTCCTCATGATCTTTACGGGTTTGATGTGAGCAATACTATCTAAGGAACCATTCAAAATTTTACATTTTTGTTTGTGAGTTATTGATGTAATATTGTCTAGGATTTTCACCAAAGAGATTCAGCCCATGAGGTGATTGATAAATGTCTGAGCATTCTCACATAAAAGATGCATTTTAAACAAATAATTTATCCAAACAATGTTCTCATTCTCAATTAAGAACACATTCTGTATTTTCAAAATGAAAATGCACATTCTCATAATGGGAATGCATACTAGACACAGCCCAAATGTTCCCTAGATCCATTCTATTCTTTTTATTACACCCATTATTCCAGTCTTGAATCCAACTATACTAATTTGTATGGGTGTTACCGACTTCATTACCATATCTTTGGTTGGGTTGCCTGTGTTTTAATCAAGAAGAATACGTCTCATTACATGCTGATTATATGATGACAGGAAAAACTATTGAAGGCAACATTCGGGGCCTTCTCTATGGGATAAAGCAAGCATAAGCTAGAGGGTGGAGAATAAAGGAGATCTGGAGCAACTATTAGGAGTTAAAAAAATTACTTTCTAACAATAGAACCAATTTGTGGCCTTCGAGTGCGATTCCTTCTTTTTTTTTTTTTCCTTTTATATCTATAATTTCTTGTTTATACCATATTTTTGTCTCAGGCGAACGAATTGGTTCTATTGATGTGTTACATAGCCATAGAGCAAATAATTTCACATTAACAATTCTAATTAACTCCAACATTGTTTTATTAAGTTATTATTCTTTTTTTCTAAAGAAAAAAATAAATAAATAAATAAACCAAATGGAAACTACCCATGTCCAAACATATTAGACTATATGAGTGATTAAATGTTAATAATCATGTATAATATTCCTCACCGAAATAATCCCAATTTTTTCATAAACAAATGAAAAGCTTGGCCAATATATTTATCAATCAAAATCACATTAACACTTTAGGACTGAAGATAATGGTTTAGGAATCTCATAAGGGAAACTTCCATCCTTAGGCTTGATCACCTTTGTTTCTTCATCAGAGAGATAACCACATGGTGGGCTCCTTGCGCGTGCGTTCCATCGTCGAGGACTGAGAAAGAAACAGATTTAGATCTCTCTCTCTCTCTCTCTCTCAAAAAAGGAATGATAAGACATGAGAGGACCACAGAAGGCTATCCCACTACATAATTGAGATTCCCTTGGATGATTTCAGAGATGGCGTGTGCTCCTCACATGTCTATCTTTGCGACTCTGCTTCATATCTTCCCCTTCACTTCCTCTATAAATACCAGAGCTGATCAGGCTCTCAAGGTATAGCTAATACAAGAGAACTTAAGTGCACTCAATTTTCTGACCTATTCTCTCTTTCATCTTTCTCTTTTACTCACCATGTCGACCTGCGGCGACTGCGACTGCGCTGATAAGAGCCAGTGCGTGTAAGTGAAGTGTTCCATTTCTTGGCATATCAATCCATGCTTATCTATCATATATCATTTTCCATGGTTATCTGATTCAGCCGGTTAATCCATTTGTGAATTGCAGGAAGAAGGGAAACACCTACGGCATCGAGATTGTTGAGACCCAAAAGAGGTAATTTTTCTTGATTGATATCCTTTAAATGGATATGGATGCAAATCAAATTCGGATTTTTGACTATCCGTTTACATTATTGACTTATGTAACCTCGATCTTTTCCTTCCAACGGATACGATTCGCCCTAACCTGTAGCATCTTCAATAACCTTAAGATTATTAGCTACTTCGCTTTTTTATTGAGAGATAATTGGGCATACCACCAGCTTTTGCTAAACTAATTGTATGCACCAATCACAAAACTAGACATAAGAGTGCGAGGTGGTATTTTAAAAAAAGAAGGACAGAGAAGACGGCATATGCTTGCTACCCTGGCGTGTGCCCACCTTTTTCCCTCTTTAAATATTAGTTGGATATCTATTTGAACCAGAAAGTTATTTTCTTGATTATCTGAATTTGGATTCAGGGATACTTTGATCGGATATAGATACCTCAATATGATTTTTGAAATCATACTATGTATAAATACGATTTTTGAAATCATACTATGTATAAATACGATTTTTGAAATCATACTATGTATAAATACGATTTTTGAAATTATACTTTCTTTTATCCTTTTACATCCCTACCTACTAACCGTTAAAGGAAAAAATTGCCTAAGTCCTTAAACGCCTTCAAATCAAGCTATTTACATCCGACGTGAAATAATTTCTTTCGCATGAAACCTTACCAAATATTACATTTTGATGCAAGGGAACAGAAAACTTGTTTTTGACATTCTATTCATAGAGGACCAAAGTCTAATTAATCTGTTATGTTGTAGCTATATTATATGATAATCAAAGTTGAACTTGAAACTCATAGATCCATAGGTTTCAGTGATTTGTGGGTGCATGTTGTGATGATTATGTTAACGATGAAGCTGATGGGCTTCTTAATCTCTTACTTATTGCAGCTACTACGAAGATGCCGTGGTTGAGGTTGCGGCCGCAGCGGAAAACGACGGCAAGTGCAAGTGCGGAGCTGGCTGCACTTGCACTTCCTGCACTTGTGGGCATTAAACATTTGCAATAATATACTACAAAATTGTGTGGGGAACATGAAAATGGGTAGAATTAGTAGTAAATGTGGTGGTGCATAAGCTGCTATCCATCTTCCATCTTATGGGTTTGTGTAATAATGTTGGGCATAAGCCATATCTGCTTTTAGTTGCATAGTTGCTATGTAATGGAGTTGTCTACTTTGTTGTCTGTGTTCCTTGTTTAATAAGAATTTAATCATATCATTATTAGTTTACAATCTATTTCCTCAAAATTTTTATGGAAAATATGATTACAAAAGGAAAAACTTTATTATCTAAACTATTATCCAAGAAAGAAATATCTCCATCTTAAGAGGTTTTCATTGGATTGCAAGGAAAGAGAAATGAAATTAGTTTTAAAAGAAGAAAAGTTTTATAATCATGATTCTACTGAGCAAAGTTCTTATTATATTTGATAAATATAAATTTTTTATTTTATCATCACAATTGTACTATCTAAAATATTTATTATAATTGATAAATATACTTTAGAGATAAAATTTATTTTATTTTTTAAATAAAAAGAATTTGATTACAAAATAAAATGAAATTTTATAATCAAATTTGATATATTTTGGTGTTTATTACATCACAATGTAAGGTAATGATAACAAAAACTTATCCTTTTGTATTGTTTTAATTTCACTTTTCTTTCCAATATTTTCCTTACAATCAAATGGAACAAGAAGTAAAACAAATCAAGAAAATTTTTCATTGGAATTAGAAAAGTTAGTACGTAATTTTTGGATTTCAATAATACATCTGACAAGATTCCAATCCAATGCTCTCTACATGTATCCAACATTCAAGGCTAAGTATAGCTGGCACAGTTTTCCTTGTAATACATGTATACGTGAGCTACCGTGTGCATGCTATTGTGGTGCACTAACAAGGTTTTAGTTCACGGTATTGATTGCCATCGATACTTATACTGAAGCTGAGACAAATCAATCGTATCAATCCAATTCTAGTAAAAATGACAACCTTTTTATTTTATCATTTAATATATATAAAGGTATACTGATATATATATATATATATATATATAGAGAGAGAGAGAGAGAGAGAGAGAGAGAGAGAGAGAGAGAGAGAGAGAACTGATATGATATCCATATCTAAATACAAATATACGAGTCCAAGAGTCATGGTTTCCATTTTATAATAATCTATCTTTGTTCCCTCTCCATAGAGTCAATGTGAGACTAAACTCCTACCTTTAGACAATGATAGAGTCCAGATCAACTCCCCATGGTGGGGTTGGGTTGGGGACAGATCTCACATCCTCTATAGGTGTGGGATCAGCCTCTGACGCTCGGGTCTCACATCCTGTGGAGGGTGTGAGATCTATCCCCACGTGTATGGTCGGATCCAAACCCACAATGATGCTAATAGGCTAAATATTGTACTACCATGTTTTTGCCTCACTCTCAAGTCTCACCTATCCAATCCATGTGACCTCATTCCCAACGTCAACCTCATTTTATCATGTAATTATGTAAACTGCCATTTCTTCCTCCCACGAGCGAGACACACATGCGTTGTTAGACATCCCCCACCACATGCACTCTCTTCTAACTTGGGGCTGGGCTCGATTTTTTTACTTCTCCCTCAACAAATAATGGGCTTCGACCCAGCCCATGCACATCAAGCTACTGGCTAAATGCTGAAACCTGCAACTCTGATGTTGATGTGTGGAATAAGGGTTACCACAAGGGGAACCACTCTCCCCAATCCTTTTCATCATAGCAGAGAAGTTCTTCTGTCGTGGTCTGAAGCTTCTCAAGCTTGACAATAAAATCCATGCATTGGCAGGTCTGAGGGATTTTCCAACCCCTACTCATGTGTTGTATGCTGATGACATCATTATTTTCACTACTGCAGAAGTGAGAAGGGTCCGTCAACTTAAGAATTTTTTGGATATTTATCAGAGATACTCAGGGCAGGTCATTAGCATGGAGAAAAGTAAGGTTTTCTATGGGAAAATTCCTGCTCACATGAAGAGAAGAATAAAGGATATCATTGATACTCCAGTATATAAATTGCCCACAAAGTACTTGGGGGTGGAAATATTCAGAGGAAGAGTCAAGAAGGATTTTATTTTGCCTCTAGTTGATAAATTCAAGGTGAGGCTTGCAGGGTGGAAATGAAGAATGTTGTCCATGGCGGGTCGAATCGAGCTAGTCAAATCTGTTTTAGGGAGTATTCTCATTCCTAACTTTGCTATTTATATGTGGCCAGCCTCCGCCATAGCTCTAATGGAAATATGGATGATGAACTCTATTTGGAGTGGGGACTCCGAATCATCTAGAGCTATTACAGTTAAGTGGAACGATGTGTGGAAGCCTAGACTGGAAGGTGGGTTGGGGGTTAGACGGCTGAGAGATGTGAATCTATCTATGCTTGCGAAGATAGCTTGGTTCATCAAAACTAATAATTCGGTTGTGGCATCCTTCTTGAGAGGGCATTTTTTGTCCCAATTGGGTTCCCCAAAGACGTCATACTTATGCTCTTCTATTTGACCTAGTATAAAGAAGATTCAGAAAATTTTCAGCTCAAAAGAAAGATGGATCATGGGAGATGGTGAGAGTATCAATTTCTGGTTAGGCTGATGGCTCTCTGATAGGTCCATTTCAAACATGATTGGTTCAGCCCAGAGCTTCTATGGTAGCTAAAGTAGCTGACTTCATTCGGGATGGGTATGGGATTTTCCTATAGTCGAAGATCCATCTCTTAGGCTTATTGTTTCCTAGGTTAAAAAGTTTCCCCTTCCTTCAGTGGCTCAACCTGATAACCGAGTTTGGCCCCTTACTTAATCGGGTACCTTCTTTGTCTTATTAGCGTGGGAGGGGATTCCGACTAAGGCTCATCCTATCCCATGGTACAATTTGGTTTGGGGAACCCCTCATGTTTCTATTTTTGGATGGTGCCTCTCTCATGGGAAATTACATGTAGAATAGAAAGTTATGGCTAGGGTAGTCCCTTTGGTGTCTAGGTGTTCTCTGTGCCAGGTTGAGTCTGAGTCGATTTCTCATATATTCCTAAATTGTCAGTTTGCAGCTATGATTTGGACAATTTTTTTTACCTCCCTTGGCATGGTTTTCTTTCTACTCAAGAGTTGTTCTCATGGAGGAAGAGAATATCTGCTACCAGATTTGGCTGGAGAGAAATCATCGACGTTATGACAACTGTAGTAGGGCACCAAGCTTGATAGACAAAGCTATTTTCAATGACCTGCAGGACCTGCCTAGCTATACTCCCGATCAAGATCAAGTCCCTGAAAGATCTCATGCTATCTGCATCGATGTATCTGGTATGTGCTCCCCCTTGCTAAAAGACTATTAAAGAGATTTTTTGGGAACGTCCTCCAATGGTGTGCCATAAAATCAATGTAGATGGTTGCTCATTGGAGAACCCAGGCTACGCTGGGTAGGGGGTATTATTCAAAATCATTGGGGACCCCCTTTGATTGGCTTCTCCTCTTTTGATGGTGTATCATCTAATTTCTATGTTGAGTTTGCTGGATTTTTTGAAGCTATCAAGTTAGCAAAGCAGCTAGATTTATAATGGATTCAGGTGGACCCAAGTTACCCAATGAGCACTTATCGACATTGATTTTAACACATCCAGCTGTCAGACATTTCCAGAATAGTTCTGAAATAATTTTGACGTGCCTCACCGTCCTTACCAACCTCATTTTATATGACAACTGTAACTCCCTCACAGATTTCACTTGCATTGGGTCAAGGCAAGAAAAGTCATGAATATTAGACATCAGAGCACGCACCACCTGCCTAGATCCCTGCTAACATTCTCAAAACACCAATGATTTCGTTCCATCCAGAGTTGGTATGGAATAAAAGACAATGATGTTATCCAAATCTTTCTCAAATGAGACACATTTGCTTTTCTCATCCACCAGGAAAAAAACTCTTGAACAGAAGGGAAGCCACTCCAACGTGGATAAAAAATACTCAAGAATTTTGACCATACCATAATAGAAAACCGACAATTAAAGAATATATACATACTAGACTCCACCTCTGAGAGACATAGAGAACACTGAGAGACAAGGGGAATAGCTCTATGCATTACCTTCTCATCTATTGGACAATGATCGCGAAACAAATGCCAACCAAACAAAGAGACCCGAGGCGGCATCCCTTTAAGCCAAATATACTTATCCCACCCTACCGTAGGTGCCTTAAGACAAGTCCCCTCCCATGTAGAAGAAACAGAGAACTAGCCTGACAAAGTAAGAAACCAAACCCTTTTATCCACACACTCGACCGAAGGAATAGGAAACTTCCTCATTTGCTCACATACATCAATTAATTCTACTGATTGAACCTCAGGGAGATCCCACTTATCATCCACGATAAAATCAGCCACTCAATCCTTCAAATTAGCTATTATAGGAGCCTCTACATGAACAATTTTAGCAATTGTCAATTAGCTAACCATCAATCTGACTAAAAATTGATTGCATACCCATCAACAACCACCCATCTCTCATTCTTATTCACGAATCCCCAAACTTTTTTCAAACCCGACCAAATAGAAGTGAAATAAGAAGATCTAGGAATTCCCTCACTAGAGAGATAGTGACTTCTCAAAAAGGCAACAGTCACTAAATTATCAGATCTAACATACTAGGCTAGTTTTGATAACATCGCAAGATTAACATTGCAAGATTAACATCCCACATCCTTTGAATCCCCAACCTGCCTTTGTCTTTAGGCTTACATACATCTGATCACCACATCGTAATTGCCCTTGAAGAGTCTAAATCCCTACTCCATATAAAAGTCCTAATCCACCTTTCCATCAGACTAATAGTAGAAGCAAGCCATTAATAAACAGAGAAATTATGGAGAGGAATACTGCACATCACAGACTTCACCAACTCTACGCTGCTAACCATAGAAAATAGCTTACCCTTCCAGCCTGCCAGCTTAGCAATGAATTTGTCTATTAGTGGTAAAATCAAATATTTCCTCACTCTTCCTTTAAATATCTCAACCCCTAAATCACTAGTCAAAAATTTGCATTCGGGTATACCAATAACCTCCTTGATATGCCGAGTTCTGGCCACAGAAATCCTACTGAAGAAAACTTTAATTTTATTTAAACTGATTACTTGTCCTGAATAATTTTGATATTTATCAAGAAAGGCCTTAAGGTGCCTCACCCCTCTAATATATACATTTAGGAAAATTCAAAAAATCATCTACATACAATAAATGAGATGGGGTTACAGTTTTCCTAGGGCTAGGAACTGACTTAATCTTCCCCTCCATTCTGAGTGTAGTCAAGCTCCTACATAGAACTTCCTCTGCCAAGATAAAGAGAATAGGAGATAACAGATCTCCTTGACGGAAACCCCGTTCAACCCCAAAAAATCCAACTGGACCCCATTGATAAGGACTGAGAGCCTGGTAGACAAAAAAAAAATTTGATGCAAACGATCGACAAGGGTTTGTGAAAATCCAAATTTAAGCAAAACATAAAAAAGAAACTCCCTATCCAATGTATCATATGCTTTTTGAATATCCAAGTTCAGGGCCATACATCCCCCAAAAGACTTGCAATGCATGAGATTAGCTAACTCAAAAGCCAAGCAAATATTTTATGTTATCATCTTCCTTTTGAAAGGAGCCTACTCCTAAGAAATTAGCTTAGGGAGTAGAGGTGTGAGCCGAGTGGCTAATATTTATGGGATAGTCTTATAGAAAAAATTTCAAGGCAGATTGGTCTAAATTGACCCACCTTACATGCAATATCTACCTTAGGAATTAATGTCAAGAAGTTAGAATTTAGTCCTTTAGTGATAATTTCTTCAGAAAAAAAAAAAATTCTCCACCGCGCGACAGACATCTGCTCCAATGATATCCCAATAGACACGAAATAGAGTCCCTGAAAACCCATCTGGACCTAGAGCACAAGAAGGATCAAGAGAAAAAACCATTGCTTTTATTTCCTCATTTGAAGGCGGCGAAATCAAATAGGAATTCTCCTCTGTCGAGACAATCTGAGGAATGCACGATGGTAGATCCACCTCCCTACTTGTATTAGCTTTCTTCTAAAAAATTTTCAAAATGGGAACACACGAACTGCCCAATCATTGTTGGGATTCATGTGGATAACACCACCATCACCGTGAATTTCCCTGATGAGATTTCTCCCCCTCCTGATTTTTGTAGTGATATGGAAAAACTTCGAATTACGGTCTCCCCATCACAACCAATTGTTCCTAGACTTTTCTGCCTATACCCTCTCTTGTAACATAATGGCCTCCTCATAATTCCTCATAGCGATTACCTCATTCTCAAAAATATTATCATTAAGCCCTAGAGACTCAATCAACATCTGAACCTCATCCAAAGCTTCCTTAGTCTTAGAAACTTCAGAGTTTGCATGAGGGTACACTTCCTTGGCCCACATTTTTAATTGATTTTTCAATCTTTTAATCTTCACTGCCACCAAAAACATGAATGTACCACTTACTGGCACCTCCCAAGAAGACTTCACCATACGAATAAAATCCTGATGTTCCGTCCAAAAATGCTGCATTCGAAAAGGAACATTTGCTGATCTTGGAATATTATCACAAGAAACAACCAAAGGGCAATGATCTGAGTAACTATGGGATATCACACGCTGAGAGCTATCAGGAAATTTGCTGATCCTCTTTGAGATTTGATATGGAAATTAAAAGTTCTTCTTAAGCATTAGTTCTTTTTATGGAAATTTTGTTCAAACTCAATTTTTGTTAAGTTGTTGTTTTAGTTACCAAAAAAAGGATTGTTGCTTTATGATAGATATATTTCTTCAAATCACATGTGTCCTCTTTGTTGCAAGAATGAGGAGTTAATGACTCATGTCTTATTTCACTATGACTGCTTTGGCATGCTGGAAAGTTTTTCCTAGGCTAGATACTAATGATGTCTACTTAATTTCGAGATCTTGATGATGCCATTTTACATTCAATAACTCTTATTTTGGAGGATTTAGAAATCTCGAAATAACTATGTTTTTTTACATATTAACCCTTTTACCATGGCAATCATTGAGGGGTTCTTTCGGTTGATTGAGGAAGCGAGGATGGGTATCAAGAAGATTTTTTCTAACTTTCGTTCTTGTCCAATTAATGTTGCTTCTGTTCTTCCTAGACACTATGCAATGCATTTAGATGGAGCTTGGAATTCTAATAGCTCTCGTGGTGGCAGGGGGATTATTATTATTCATGATCATTCACTTTCCTTTGTTGTTGCTAAGTGTAAGGCTAAAAGAATCTTGTCTGCTTTGTCAATGGAAGAGGAAGCCATTAAAGATGTCTTTTTTTTTTTTTTTTTTTTTTTTTTTAGTATTCTTTCCTTATTTCGAATTTTGCTATTTTTCTAATTCTTTGAGTCTAATTTCAAGTTTGACAATGTTTCTTCCCCAATTAATTGGGCGTCATGTCTTATTTGAGGATTAAGCTATCTTGGAACATTATCACTCTCTATTAGTTTTGATAGCGTTATCTTCCATTTTGTTCCATGTAGTTCAAATCTTGAAGCTCATATACTTGCTAAAGGGCTTCATGGTTGTGTATGTATAAGGTATGGTGGATTCATCAACCTCTGTTTCTTGTAAATCATACAATTCTTTCGAGCAAGAAAGTGTACTTTGATTTCTTTAAATAAATTTGTTTGGGTCTAGCTCTTCTCCACCCACTTTTGACAAAAACTTTTTGCCACGTTCTCTCTTTTTTTTTCTTTCTTTTTTGGTCAATGGTTTATTGAATAGAAAGCCATTTATAAATCAAGGCTTCATCTTAATAGAATTGAACAAACCAGGGAATGGCTTGAGGCCATACTATCCTACATGGAATAGACAGGCCTCTCCGAGCAAGGAAGTTGGCAATACCATTAGCTACCCTAGGAATATGGGCAAAGGAACAATATAGGGACTAGCAAAAATACAATAATATCATCGACGAATGTTGAAATTCTAGAGGGTTTAAACAGTGAGTAATAGAGAGTTTGAATCACTTTGAACTTATCCTACTCAATAATAAACCGAGAGAAACCCTCTAAGATCATGCTCAAGAAACCAACTCTGATAGCCTCTGTGTCCCCAATGGAATAGAAGAAAATTTCATCAGGTCCAACGTAGAGGTTTCTATTCTATAGTCGGTTTAGCCTTAGTGTAGATTTTTGGTTTATCCTGGTCTTATATATGGTAATCCATATATCACATGTGATATGGATATATTCTCTCAATCTCTTCTTTCTATGGTTTCAAAGATTGACTAGGGCTTTCATTGTAACTCTATTATCATGATTATTGAGGTTGCACCACTATTGTATCCAATTGTGAATAATAAAATATTAAGAACTCGAAGGATGTGTGTGTGTGTGTGAGAGAGAGAGAGAGAGAGAGACCAAATTATACACTTCTCGCATATGACAATGAAAAAGTTATGTGGTCAACAGTTTCACTTTTAGCTCCACAGCGCCAACATAGCGGCTCAATTTGAACTTGATGAACTCGCAAGCCATCACTCGAAGCCAGCCCAATCGAACACACGCTAGAGAAAGATTTTGAGATTCGGTAATGTTTTGCAGTTCCATATTAACTTCCAAGATTCGGTTTCCCTCTATATATAAAGGTTGAAAATGGTTATTGAGATCAATTTAGAAATACTCTCTTTCTCTCTTCATTAATCTTTGATTGTGTTTACTTGTTTTCAAGTGGCATGGCTTTAATTTGTATGAGTTTCAAGAAGTTCCATTTTCTTATTGATTGAGCACAATTCGAGTTTGTCCTACAGTAGCCCAATAAACGAGTGCAACGGCTAATAGATGGACATGCGGTATGGTATCTCAGAGGCTGATTTAGAATATCCCGATTTTGCATCATATGTGGTATCTACAATCTTAAGAAGAGTGACTGATAACACGATCCATCTTCATCGATTCCTCAAGGTTTCTCAAGTGCTTCCAAATTCACGATTATGTGTAAGTGTTCAAGATTGACATTATCAATTGGGGTCATATATGGTTAAGATAAGTATTTTATCCCTTCCGTTACATGTATTAATATTTACATTTTGGATGTACAAATATTTGTAACATTTATGTTTTCGGCACAAGGTACCTGGCTGATATCAATTGGGAAAAACATCCTCTACAAGGAAGTTGATCAGAGGTGAGGTGCAGTGAAGCACCTCCTTGCAACACGTGTCCAAAAATGATCCTATGGTTATAAAGCCTCACCGGAACCTGCTCCTATGCTCGACCCATTAGGGGGTGTTTGGTTCGGTAAATCAAATGGTGTATGTATCGGATATGAATGTCAATCTTTTGATAGACATTCTTCTGAATTATGTTTCTTTCTGAAAAATCGTTTGGTTGCCTTGAGGTTAGTACATGTTTCTCATGTGTTGAGATATTGGTTTCCATAGAGAACGTCTTTCCGCTTTCTCCTTTCATACTAAGTGGTAAAAATGTTGCTCAAATCTGAGTTTAAGTGTTGAGGTAAACTCAGATTTGACACACATCCTTTGTAATATAGTTATTCATGGGAAGTAGGATGCTCACTTATGAGGGTCATTCTAATGGAATCAAACAACTTAAAAAATTAAGAATTATCATTCTAAAGAATGTCATCCCAAAGATTTACCGAACCAAACACCCCCTTAAGTTGGGGCACTAGGAAAACCCACCCACGAAAAGAAGGCGAGGTCTTCGGGACTAGTAGGTGTGGGACTCTCTCTCTCTCTCACTCTCTCACTGGAATTGACGAAATAAAGTGAGATTAATTTCCTTGAGAATTTTTTTTTTCCCTTCTAGATACAGAAGAAGAAAGCTGTGTGTGTGTGTGTGAGCGAGAGAGAGAGAGAGAGAGAGAGAGGAATTTTCTCTCTTTTTAAATTTGGTATGAGATTTTCGTCTCCACGTTCAGGTTTTTGTTTTTTTTTTTGTTTTTTTTTACCCCTTATGTCTGGTAACATTGGTTTCGTTGTTTGGCTTAGCCGGTTTCTGAATTCAATTTCATATTGTCTCCACCAGCTGATGACTGGTGGAGATGCCTAGCAGCAAGCTGGGAAGAAAGTAGAGTTGAAGAAGGAAAAATCCCACTGTTGCTCGATTTACTTGTAATGGCGAGAAACCGCTGCAGCAAGCTAAGAAGAAAGGAGAGGCGATTGGAAGGTTTTTCCGGTCGTTCTCGTTTTCTCCAGCACCGAGCACCTGTAATGGAAGAAGATTGAAATGCAGAAGAGGGTTATTACCCTAGATTATCACATTCCATCGGTGGGTTTTCCAAGTGCCTAGCTTCAATGGGTAGAGCATAGGAAGATGCAGCTCTGAAAAGCCCTGCTCAGTTTTTCTCACTGTTGCCCTCGTTTTCTTCCTCATGGAGCACCTGTAATGGAGGAAGATTGAGATGAAGAAACACAGGGTAAATAGCCTTAGATTATCAACTCTAATCGGGTGGGTTTTCTAAATCCCCAGCTTAAATGGGTCGAGCGAAGGAACCAGTTCGGGTGCGTATGGCTTTTCAGCGGTAAGATCATTTTCGAACACGTGTCGTAAGGAGGTACTTCACTACATCTCACCGTTGATCAGCTTCCCTACATAAGGTGTTTGGGAAAATTACCTGATTACCCAGTATTGGGTTTAGTTTTACAGAAATACCCACGATGGGTTTCACTCAACATATCTATCTAAAAACAGTTTGTGTGTTACTGGAATAGCCAAAATATTGGAAGCCGTACGCCAGACTTCGTATCCCTACGTGTTGGACATGATTCATGTTCCAATCGGTGAAAAAATCTCAATTTCTAGTTTAATCATCTCCTACAATTGGCTCTTTAACATCTGATGATCTAGTTCTGAGAAATCCCAAATCCCCTTATCCTCTTCAACCAATACACGGCATCACTTCTATCACTTCCATCTCCATTCTAGGGTATATCCTTCTGGCGACCTAGATCTTCTTGCGACCTCGATCAGCAACGACGAGGCAGCGATGAGTTTCGTGTGACCTCGACGGAGCAGCGACCATCTCCATCCTGCTTGCTGTTAGTTAAAAAAAAAAAAAAAAAAATGTAGGAGATGATTAAACTAGAAATCGGGATTTTTTTCACCGATTGGAACATGAATCATGTCCAACACGTAGGGATATGAAGTCTAGCGTACAGCTTCCACTGTTTTGGCTATTTCCGTAATATGCAAACTATTTTTGGATGGATATGTTGAGTGAAACCCATCATGGGTATTTCTGTAAAACTAAACCCAATACTGGATAATCAGGTAATTTTGCCAAGATGTTTTTCCATGTGAGTCGTCCTCTTGATCACAGTGGATGATACCTTGTACCCCTCATTGTCAGGAATCCAATGATTCGACCAAAAATTATGCTAGCTCCATTACCGACTTGAAGTCTGACCCATTCATTCAAAATCTATAGAATTAGATTTCAATTCAAAGGATTTTTCCTTTCAAGACCTTTGTCTATAATGCATCATTACTGATTGTTGAGTCTCCATGCTAAATTTACAGTAACGCCAAGTTATGATCAAAGGAATGACGAATACCTGGTGTAAATGGGTTTTCTCTTTTTGTGGTCTTTTGGTTTCCACCAAGGACTCTATCTGGAGCTTATCAAGTGCATGGTGGGTCATTACCACCAAAAAATAAATAAATAAAGTGCATGGAGGGTGACTTTTGCTTGCCCTGTGACATTCAGTATATCAGAATGTTTGACAAAACAGATTTGAATGTCTAACATTTGACTTCCATGATAGTAAGAAAACATTTTTTTTCCCCAAGAATTAATTAACCAGTGGGTGGGTTTTTTGAGTTTCATAGGGGTGGGAGCATCTCACTTCGATGGCCTCTTTGTTTGGTGGGGGTGAAACAAGGCCGGGTTGGGCCAAATTTCTTAAAACCCCAATCCAACCCTAGGTGCCCAAAACTCAACCCAAGCCCAACTCAAGCCCAACCCAACCCAATCGAGCTCATATTAACCCAACCTGGCCCTAGATGACTCTGATTGGGCTAGTTGGTCCTAATTGTTATACCCGAACTCTAAAACTCCCTATTTTAATGTTTAGGTGCGGTATCGGAGGGCATCAGTACCAATGAATACTGAGTTGCATCCGTCTTTTGCCGAGGAAGGAAGGACTACCCCACTTGCATCTGTTATCCATGCTTAAATAATTGGAAGGGATTCCGGACCCGAAGGGAAAGGTCAGTTGAACCTCACACACACTAGAAACCCTGGAGAAGGCCCCACTCAGACTGAGGAGATATCTCCATACAAAGTGACCAATTCAGTCTTCACCGGCTGATGGTCACTGGCGGATGGAGCATCCACCGGTGAACACCATACGGTGAGTGCACAGGCCAGTTTTGGGTTATTTCACCGTGGGACCCAATACCTCCTAATTGTGCACCCCAAATCCATCCACATTGATGGAACAAGGTGTTAGGGAGTTGATTAATGTGGCGGGACATCTTGAAGTGGGGCCCATTAGTGCCGAATAGCGGAATAATCCTGTATTGGGTAAAAACCCATTAATTCCCCAAACAGCCCTTAGTGGGACTAAAGTGGCTATAAATAGGACTCTTACCATTCATTTATTTTCCTACCAAAATAGAAACAATGAGATGGAGAAAGAAGAAGAAGTAGAAGGAGAGCAAGGGAGGAAGGAAGGAGGAAGGCTAGGCCTCCATTCTTGAGGTAAGCCCACATGCTCATCTCCACACACATACACTCAAATCTCTCTCTCTCTCTCCTTCCTATTTCACTCTTTATTGGAAGTAATGGAGATCCAACCAAATCCCACTCACCCAACCATAAAGGCTACATAATGGGAGGGGGAAAATTAGAGTAAGAGACCTACCTTGGCAAGGTTATTCACTCAACCTTGGGTCTAAGGGCAAATCCCTATGAAACCCCTATCCAAAACCCTAGAAATTGGGGTAACTAAACCCTAGACAAGTGTTCTACTCAAACCCTCTACAATTTCCCTTTTAAAATTCATAGTATGATGTTATGTTGAACTAAATTCAGCAACTACACTAAACCTAAGCTAGGTGTGGTGTGTGCGAGTGCCCCACATACAAACCCACTCTAAAAATCAGAAAAACCTAAGCTATAAACTATGTAAAAGAGAAGAGAGAAAGAATAGAGCTGGGAAATGACATCCCACTGAACAACATACACTCCCACCACCATACACAGGGGCCATAGGGCCTATAGGGCTAATCTGGGCAAGAAAACCCCTATTTTAACTTCATCGACTGATGGTCACCGGCCAGCCGATGAAGGTAGGGACCATCCACCGGTGAAAATATTGTAGGATGTACACCCCCTTTATGATTTATCCACCGGTGAACTCACTGGTGAATGATCATCCACCGGTAAACATCAACTGGTGAAAATATTACAGGATGTGCATCCCTTTTGGATTTATCCATCGGTGAACTCACCGTGGATGATTATCCACCGGTGAATCATTTTAAAGCTAAATTTTAATCATTTTATTGGAGCACGAGTCCTAATGTCCCACTTCTCTATGAATAATTGAATAACCTAAAAACATTATGTATCCTAGGAGTAGAACTGAGAAGTGACGGGAACACGCAACACGAAATCATCAACTATCTACCGTCATCTAGAACTCGAGGTGAGAGAATTTTGTGTGCTTTTATGGAATGCTTGTATCATAATGCATATGTGGATGAATTTATCATTTTACATATTATTATATTATTCCTTATGTAAAGTATTGATGTGGCATGAGAATATCGATTATGATTGTGCCTGTGTGTGTGACTGGGATGTAGGGTGGCCTATGGTGGGTGCCTACAACACTACATGCCCACGGTGTGTGTGCGTGTGTATGTGGAGACTGGGGTGCAGGGTGGCCAACGGTTGGTGCCGGTGACACTACATGCTCAGGGTGAGTGTGTGTGTGTGACTAGGGTGCAGGGCGGCCAACAGTTGGTACCGACAGCACTGCATGCTTAGGGTGTGTGTGTGTGTGTGTGATTGAATTGTATTGTGGCATATTAGAATGTACTAGGTTAGGATAACTACCCTAGTGCTGCAACCCTTACCAATAGAGGTTTATCTATTGGCTAATCCTCTCATCCCACGGTTCGTGGTTGGGAACGATTTTCGGTGATTGAGGTGTGTAGATGCTAGCGTCGTGACAGACCCTAATGCAATGTTTGATTCTGTGATGGGTATACCCTACATGCAACGTTGGATTCAATGTAGTGGTATTATGAAAGGGTTATTAATAGGGGTTTACAGGGTAACGATATAGTTTCAGAATCGACACGCTCTTGACTCGGAACTAGCTTGTATCCCTGGAGACTGATAACGTACATTCATGACTGGGGATAACACCTATGTTGTAGTAGCACTTATACCCCCTTTGGACTTAGAAATTGTTGCTTAGAATTGCTTGATAACAAATGGATCATGTCATTGCATTCATATTGATGTGGTCGGGCATGAATATTTAAACTATTGCATTTTATTAGATTGTTATGATCGCTTGTGTGTTACCCCTCATTGGGCTTCGTGGAAGCTCACCCCCGGTTGTTGTCCCTTTTTAGATGTTGATTTAGGAAGTCCTTTGAAAACTGTGATCAAGGTTCTCGCTATCTACGGAGGTGAGCTCTAGGCTGAGGAGCTGATTGAGCACGAGGATGGATGCGTGTGCGATGATTGTGCATTTGGAATACACTGAGGATGGGAGTATCATTATATTTTTTATTCTTTTTGTACTTAACCGATGTAGCCCTATGGGGGCATAACTGTAATTATGATCCAGATATGAAAACATTCTTTTGTGTAAATATGATAAATATCAATAGAAATCACCAGTTGATATATTTTGTTTATATTATAAATATGTGATTTGAGAAATCATTTCACAACCATATGAACTTAAAGTATTGCATCATGGATCCTGAATGGATTGTGAAGACGTGTACGTGTCCATGTCGCCAGCCTTCAGGTGAGTGGAGGCGAGGTGTGACACTAATTGCCCATGATTTTTGCTAGGGTGGGGTTGGCCTACATTGACCATATTTCTTCCATTTGTGTCATTTGCATTAAATATTTAAAAAAAATTAATTAATAATTAATATTATAAAGTGCAACACAGTAATAGATGTTTAGGATACCTAGCTATAAGAATCAATGAGCCATATTTGATTATTCCGAATAAAAGGATAGGGTGACAAACTCAAATATTATTATATAAATCAGGGTTAACTCAGGCCAAGTTGGGCCGGGGTGGGTCTAGGCGTTAAGGTCGTACCCTAACCTACCCTTAGGGTCAAAATTCCTATCCTAGGCCCTAGCTCAAGTCAGGTTCAGACCATCATAGAAAAATTGACACCCCTAGTGTTTGGGCACACGGGCCATATGATTAAGGAGCATTCATTTCCTTCTTTTTTTCCCCTTCTTTGGAACTACTATAAACCTAAGGGCCCGTTTGGTATCGTTCTAAAAAAACGTTTCTGGAGTTTTTTCGTTCTATTGGAACGAAAAAACGGAATCTTCTGTTTGGTGCACTTATGGTCCGTTTCTGTTTTTTTGGAACAAAAACTGAAAAAAAAACTGAAAAAACGAGATTTGACGGAACTCCAAAATGGTGTTCCGTCTTCCCAGTTTCGTTCCATTTTACAAAAAAAAAAAAAAAATTTCCCGATAAAAATCTGAAATTTTAAAACACCGTTTTTTCATTTAAAAACTGCGTTTTGACACAGAAACTGAAATTTTCGTTTTTGAAACGAAACGGCGTTTCTGGAACAAAAACGATACCAAACAGGCCCTAAGAGTCTGTGGTTTGAAGCAATACATTACGTATAGCTAATAACTATAGTTCTTTTTAGAAGAATGGATAATATATTTTTGGAAAAAAAAAAATACAGTTAAACTGCCACAAAGGTTAGCCAAGGGAAATGATCCTAATTGAGGAAACCAAAACACGTCCAAACAAAGGGGATAAATAAAAAGTCGGGGGGACAAAATAACCAATGAAAGAGTGGGAAGATATTACAAAACATCAGGAAAGAGAAACAAAGAATGATACAACAAAACTTAGTCTGTGTTTGGTAACGTTTCTGTTCTAGAAATGACGTTTCGTGTAAAAACGAAAATTTGAGTTTCTGTGTCAAAACGCCATTTTTAAACAAAAAAATGGTGTTTGGTGAATCTGTTTCTGGAACGATTTCAAAATGCATGTCTTCTCTCCTCTCTACGCGAAATTGTGAAAAATGAAGTACTAGGGCGGAAGACAAGTTTATCGGGAACGATTTCCTTAAAATCTCCCAAATATCTTTTTTTTTTTTTTTTTTTTAATTTGGAAAGAAACTGGGAAGACGGAACAGCTATTTGTCGTTCTGTCAATTCCAGTTTCTATTGTTCTTTTTTCACTTTTTTTTCCAAAAAAATGAAAATTCATCTATGATGCACCAAACGCTTTATTCCGTTTTTTCGTTCCAATAGAACGAAAAAAACTCTAGAAATGTTCCAATAAAACGTTACCAAATGCAGCCTTAAAGATTTGATAAAAAATAAATAAATAAGGTGAGACCTTAAAAATGGGCAAGATGTCTATTTGTGAGCCCTATTTCTCATAGTTTCTAGGTACCCCACAAATAGGGATGATTTTATTTCTAAATTCGAAGCTAATGACATCCCAATTAATTTGCTGAATAGAGTTATAATTTTTTTTTTATTATTATTTAAATAACAATAATTACTTTTCATGTAGTAAAATATGTTCAAAATTCCCTTAACCTTCTTATTTTCATCTAACTTTCTATTAAAATGATGAATAAACCCATCAATGAGGCCTCGGCCCAAGAATATTATATGCATAGGAAGATAGAAAGAACGTAAGCGTGACAAACATGCTTGGAGCATGTTCTACCCAAAAAAAAAAAAGCTGGTTAGTCATGTTTGGCTCTTACATTGAGGATATGATTGCAAAACTCCCAAAGTGATGTGTTTGGTTCTTACCTTAAAGGGTATGAGTACAAATCTCTCTAAGTGTGTATTTATATTAACATTTTTAATAGAAATATGCATATGGTTCTTGATGGTCCAAATGGTCTGATTGATCTGAACGAATTGATAGGACAATGCTAAATCTAAAATCCGGTGCCTAACACACTGGCTTACAGTTTATGTTTGATGAGCAGTGTCAAGAGGTAAGTGGATCAATTCTATAATATGGGTATAAGGGTGTCAATTTGGTATTCGGTATGGTATAAGGCTTATATACCCCATATTGATATCATATCTGATAGTGATTCGATATACCCCATATTGATACCATACCTCATGTCAATTTGGTATTTGGTATGGTACAAGGTATGATGTGTTTTTAAGTCATATCTCATATCAATACTATATTGAATAGTGTTTTGATATAGGAATGTAATCTCATACTGGTACCATATTTATAATAAAAAAAAATCAAATTTATTTGATATGATTCATTATCGATAATTCAATATGATATTAATTCCGATTTTTGATTTTCGATACAGATTGACGGAAAAAAATTCACTTGCTGCTTGGGTTGCAGACAAGTAGCTGCAACCCCATGGTGGTAGCCACGGGAATGGAATCCTAAGGGCAGGTTTGAAAATACCCACTTTAGGTGAATTTCTCTACCCATACCCTTGAGATTCCATTCTCTTAGTTGGTACAAGGAGTTGCAACTAGTTGGCTGCAACTCAGGCAGCAGATAAGTTTCGCTCCAAGTTGACACCCTTATATGGGTAGATGAGTTTTGTATTCAGTGTGTTCTCTCCCCTTTTTCCCAATTATTTCCTCCTACGCCTTTAATGTGCATCACTAAAATCACATCGGACAGTTGATTAGGAATAAACCCAAAAAAGTGTCAAGAACCCTATCTCCTTTGACAAAAAAACATACAGACACCCAATCTTTGGGATAAAAATCGTCTGTTTTGCTCATCCCTATTTTGCTGTATTTTTCTAGCTGCAGAACACGACACGTGTTCAGTTCGTCACCAATGGTCAAGATTAATTCAGTTGGGTGAGGGTTATTACATCCGGTTTACAAGTGTGGATGACTCGAACCAACCTTCATAACTGGTTCACCCAAACCGTAAGGTTTAGAACATGTTTTGAAATTTGAATTTCAAAATCCCTAAAAGCTGAGTTTCCCTCGCACGATTCTCTCTCTCTCTCTCTCTCTCTCTCTCTCCTCTCGCTGTATCTCTCTTGTAGGCTCCCGATTCAAGGTCGAAGCTCACAAATGAAAATCTCCTTGTGGTTGAAGCTCACGAATAAAAATCTCCCTTAGTCTCTCTGTCCGACGCTCTCATTGGGTTTGAGTCATTATCGCTCAAAGAGGAGAAAACCCTAGCTAGGGTTCACGAAGCTCACTCATTGCTCTGCGAAGGTTTCGCTCTACTCACGAAGCTCGCTCATTGCAAGCTCCTGATTATCTACAGATATCTCTCACCCCTCTCACCACATCTCCCTCACACCAAAATCTCTACGATAAGGGTCTCTCTCTCTCCCTTCCCACAACCCTCTCTGTGACCGAAGGAGTGGGTTTCTCTGCGAATGAAGGTCGTGGTCTGCTCAGGTATGTTTAAGAATCGTCTGTTGTTTCATGACTTTATAGATAACATGTATCTAAGTTCTTCTTTCTATTAGATTTATGGGTGATTTTAGTTTTTATTTGATCATGGATTTCTTTTATGTACGATTGTGTTCTTTTGTTTTAAATGTAATCCAACTCTTACTTGGTTTATATCCATTCTTCCTCTCTTCTTCTTCTCCTTCTTGTCATTTTTCCCTGGTTTAGCAAAATAATCGACTATTGTTCCAGAATTTTTGTCCTGCTTAATCTGGAATGCTTGTTCCTAGAAGAAGGTAATCTATGCCTACTATACTCTAATACATTGTTCTTCTCCTTAACTTCAAGCAACAAGGAGCAAGAGTCGGGGAAAAGGAGGTTGGGTTTGGGGCCAATTCCATTCCAGATCAGCCAAAGAGGAAGGCCAAGTGATCTGTATTGAAACTATTTTCTCAAAAACATTTTGGTAGTGATTGATGTTTCCAACTATGTCCCACTGGCTGTGTTGGCTTTGAGATTTGGAATGCAAAAAAGAAAGCCTGGCTTGGGTTAAATGATTGTATTTCGATCTTTTTTTGCATAGTTGAGTCCAATGGACTCCTCTGTTCTATAGAACAATGAAAACCATGCTGGGTGGGTGAAGAATGGCACATATCTGTTGTATATTTATGTAGATACTAAAAATCTTGTTGTGAGAGGTTGCAAGGGTAATTTCATATTTTGGGCTCTTTTATTTTCTGTTGGATTTGCATTTAATTGTTACTACTAGTTTCTTCTATCCTTGGTTTATTTTGTCACTTTATACCCAAATTTTGCTTTCGACCATCTTTATATTTCATGCTACAAGTCTAAGGTGACTCTACCTCTTAATTGTCATTTCTTTTTACGTTCTTTTTCTTCCTTCTCTTAACAAGCAGTGGCAAGATAAACAATGGCCATAACATTTTTGTACATTTTTGTACATTTTTTCTCTCTCTTTTCAGGATCCTTTCAAATTCAGATAAACAAACTATATCTCTAAAACTATGTCAACAGAAGTGGCCTCCCCTGTAACCTTGGAACAGAAAACAAATTGGGCTACCTATCCCTGCCACTTAAAAATAGTCGGTGGCAAAAAAGATCACAAAACTCCATTACAGTCATTGTATTCATAGGTAGCAACAGATTTAAATTAAAGGAGAAGGCTTGCCAAATTCCATTTGGGCTTCAAATGGATGGAGATTGACCACAATAGCTTAGTCTGGGTGAACCAAGGTTACATTATTTTCAGTTTCATGACTTTATAGATAACATATACCATTACAAGCTAAGTTTTTCAACTACTTTCTTTTCTAACTAAATATTTTTCATTCTTCTTCTTTGACTGGCTATAAGATACATATTCTAAAAACTAGGGTCTATTACATCCCAGAATGTAGTAGTATCTAAGGTATCATTGTTTTTATTTGTTTGGTCTAGTATAGAGAATGCTTGTTTGAATGATGCGAGGGAACCTCGGGTTGGTATGTTATTCAATTCAGAACAAGAAGCATATGATTTTTACAACAGTTACGGAAGGGCAATGGGGTTTAGTATTAGGAGACACACTGTGAATAAAAGCAAGAAAGACAAAATGACTATTACGTCAAGACAGTTTGTTTATTCAAAAGTTGGGTCTTGGCAACCAAACAAGCGAGACAACAATATTACTAACCCCGAGCTGAGACAAGAACAAGTTGCAAAGCACAGATGGCCATATATTTGGGTGAGGATGGAAAATATATGTGTCGTGAATTTGTGGGGGAACATAATCATGATCTTCATATTGATTCAACAGTTCATATGATGCGTTCACAAAGGCATATGTCAGACATACATATGTATGAAATTGATTTGGCTGATGACTCGGGGATTAGACCTAGATTCATAGTTGAGTTGATGGGTAGGCAGGCTGGTGGGATCGAGAACTTGAGCTGTACGACCCAAGATGTTAGGAACTATCTCCGTACTAAAAGAATGAGTGCCTTATCATATGGTGAAGCAGGTAGTTTGTTGAAGTACTTTATTACTCAAACTAGAAACAATTCATCTTTCACATACTCAGTTCAGCTGGATAGTGAAGAATAAATAACTAATATATTTTGGGTTGATCCAAAGATGATCATTGATTACGCACAATTTGGAGATGTAGTCAGCTTCGACACTACATTTTGCACCAACAGGCAGTGTAGGCCGCTTGGGGTGTTTACTGAATTTAATCATCATAGAGAATGCACTGTATTCAGGGCCACACTTTTATATGATGAGACAGTGGAATCTTTCAAGTGGTTGTTTGAGGTATTTGCTGAGGCACATGGTGAAAAGAAGCCTATAACTATCTTCACAGACCAAGATGCTGCTATAACTGTAGCATTAACAGAAACGTGGCCTCAGACATGGCATGGGTTGTGTACATGGCACTTAATGCAGAATGGCATTAAGCATTTGGGTACTATGATGAAAGATGGCTCCAGGTTTCTTAAAGATGTAAAGAAATGCAACCTCAAACATGGTATGGGTTGCCAAATACAGTTTCAAAGTCTTCGTAACACTAATATGAAATAGACTTTAGTACTATTTACAAGGCCGTTACATAAAATACATAGCACGAGAGAATTAACACCCAAATACATAGGAAGATGGTTAAACCATAATAATTGTTGAGCAACGACTGGTCCACTAGTATTTGTTTCCGCACTTGTGGACCATAGGAGGGTTGACGAATAGGCAAGATGACTCGTGTGTTCCTATTAACACTTTCTGTTGAATAACATATTCTTGTGTCTACAGTCTCAGTATAATTCCTCTATACTGGGTCCAATCAAATAAAACATCCCGAATGTTTTCCGCCTACCAGACATCTGTAAAATCTTCGTCCAGGACTCCTTGTCGTTTGAGAAGTTTGGATGACTATCACCTCCCTACAGCTACACATCCATTGTTGTGCATCCATTTCTCTGTAAAATGCAATACCCATAAGAGAATAATCGTAATGAATATATCTTGCCAATAACCCTGAAACAAATAACCAAATATACAGTCTACACTAAAAAAAAATTATATTCTTACATCATTGAGCTTACTGTCAGTTCTACACAAAGATGAATCTTATCCCTACATTAGTACTCATTAACCAGTAAACTCATCCAATGATTCCATACATATTCTGAATGAAGTTGCAAAGATTGTCATTGCACAGTTACTAGAATTGCAGAAGCAAAGGATGTATTCATTAAGATTCCTAAACATAATATTTAGAGTGTGAACAGACAATAGGTATTTTATTGGAATGAGATATCTCTGATAGTCTATGTGTTCTTAAAACCTATGTAGCCAGCTCGCAGAGCAGAACCAACATAGACAATAGATAAAGTGGAAAAAAGATGGATGCCTTATCTAATGGGCTCTCTCATCAATTTAATTTCAAGATAAACAAAAGGAGAAAGATGAGTAGCAATATGGTAGATATCCAACCTTATCTATTGGGCTTTGTCACTTAGTGATTTTAAAATACAGACTAGAGCAGCCAAGCAGATATGGCAATTTTCAATCCAGGATTCTAAGCCCTAAACCAAATAACCAAATATCCATAAGAGAAGAAGTACAATGCAACATTTAACATACAATCAATGCAATATCCATGCATCAAATTTATACCAAATAATTGCAGGGGAAAAAAACAAGACCAGAGTTGGTCTATCGGCTGACAGAACAAGATAGGGATTAACCAAAAAATAACAATAGCAGATTTAGTATTGGAGGGTTGAATAACTCTTCAAAATCTGTGTCAAACTGAAAGACTAAATGTTGAGAATTAGAAACTAAACATAAATAGTGTGGAGTCACTGGTGAGAAAATGCTGAGAATTATAATCATTCAACAACTTTCACTACTTTAGTGTCATTCACAAACTACCAGTGAGGGACGTAATAACAAAACTTGGGCAGAAGCTGATGGACTGATATGGGAATCCTAGGGGTCTGAAATCGGCTACATTAAAACTCCTTAATAGAGCTGCAAGGTGTGGATTTGTGTCTTCAATCAGAACATGAGGGGACTTCAACAATTCAATATTCATTCCTTCTCAAGGGTGGTTATATCACAAAATAATAAATAGAAAATAGAAAGACAAGAAGAAGGGAATAGGGAAGGGGGATAGGGACTATCTCAGTTCAGGGTCCTTTCACCACTACTGCATCACACCATCTCCGCATATCATAGCTCTCATTTCAAAAAAACAAAAAAACAAAACAAAAAACAAAAAAAAAAACAAAAACAAAAACAAAAACAAAACAGAAAAGAATATCACAGCTCTCATGATCAATAGATCAATTCTTCTTACCCAAATTGTTGGTTGTAGTTATAGATTACATCCACGAGTCTTGAAGACACATAGCAAGCCTTTCTTGGGTTTAATTCAGCAGGTTGATAACCTTAATCTTAGGGGGAGAAGGCAATAACAGTGTGGAGTTGGAACAACTTCATTGAAAGAAAAACATGTCTCCTCAGTATCATGATAGCCAAAAAAAAATGAAAAAAAACCCTGTCTCCTAAGATTAAGGTTATCCAGATAGTGAGACCACTGGATTCAGTTTAGTAACTAAGAAGCAGGTTTAGGAATTGAGATCAAGCAAAAGAGAATAACCTGTGAGAAGAGATAAAAATACCTCGTGAGCAGAGAGAGTTCGACCTCAAATGCGGAGAGAAACCTTCGCAAAGCAACCCACGAGTTTCATGGGTAGAGAGAAACCTTCGCAGAGCAAAGAGCAATGAGCGAGCTTCGTGAGCAGAGCCTGTAGCTAGGATTTTCTCCTCTTTGAGCTATAATGACTCAAACCCAGCAAAAAATCCCCTTCATCTACAGGTAAAACCCGTTTGTGAGCTTCAACCTTGACCCGGAGCAGCAAAAGAAACCTCACCGCTAGGTTTTCTCCTCTTTGAGAACGCAACAGAAGAATGCAGTGAGAGCATCGAACAGAGAGACTAAAGGAGATTTTCATTTGTGAGCTTCAACCACAGGGAGATTTTCATTTGTGAGCTTCGACCTTGAATTGGGAGCCTCCAAGAGAGATGCAGCGAGAGGGTTGAGAGAGAGAGAGAGAGAGAATCGCGCAAGGGAAAATGGCAGTATGAGAAACTCAAACACAGTTTTAGGGATTCTAAAATTCAAATTTGAATTCAAATTTCAAAACATGTTCTAAACCTTACGGTTTGGGTGAACCGGTTATGAAGGTTGGTTCGAGTCATCCACACTTGTAAACCGGATGTTAGGGGTGTCAATCGGTCGGTCCGGCTCCGTTTCGGTCCCGGTTGAGTCGATTTCGGTGTGGGAAAGTTGAAACCGAAACTGAACCAATAAGGAAATTCCAGTTTCGGTTTGATTTCGGTTTCGGTGCGGTTTGGTTTCGATTTGTCTTCGGTTTCTTAAATCGATTTGTAACCGGGTTGATTTTGATTTTTGGTCCAGTTTGGATTTGACTTTCCATACAAATGTTTAAAAAACTATGCAAATTTTGATTTTTTTAATGAATTTTGGAGTGTTTCGGTTTCTTACCGGTTTGGTTTCAGTTTCGATCCGGGTTTTGAGCTGGTTTTGGTTTGGTTTCGGGTTCATCCGGTTTTCGATGCCGTTCGATTTGGTTTTGGGGTTGCAATACTCCAAACCGAACCGACCCAATAAGGCTTTGGTTTGATTCGGTCTGTGTTGCTATCGGTTCGGTCTGATCGATTTTACCGGTTCGGTTTAAGAATTGACACCCCTACCGGATGTAATAACTCTCATCCAAACGAATTAATCTTGACCGTTGGTGATGAACTGAACATGTGTCATGTTCTGTAGCTAGCAAAACAGGGATGAGCAAAACAGACGATTTTTATCCCAATCTTTATCCGTAGAACACTTAGGTTGGAACATGACCAATGAGGAGGTTGGACTTGGTCGTCCAATCTAATCATCAAGGGGCGGTCGTGAGTCGTGAGTCGTGACGACTTATAACGTGTGGAAACAGAAAGTGGTATGCGGCACCGCTATGCCTAAAGAAGTAGGATAACAATGAAATCTGAAAACATTTTTTCTTTTTTAATTGATGGCTGATGGGTGGTGTTTTTATTATTTAGAACGATTATATAATAAACGAGACGATTAGTTACTTATCCCACGTGGAAAGTGGAAACATAAAGTTCTATGTCGAGACTAAAGATTGATTTCTAATCCTTTCATTAGTATCATCTTTTCATCATTTATTAGTTACTTACCACATGTGGAAAGTGGTTACAAAAAGTTATTTCCGTCGCTTATGTGTCCATATTAAAATTGATATTATTATTATTATTATTATTTATCGAGGGAAAATAACACTGTCCGACAAAGAGGAGCCTTAAGATAGGGGAATATACTGACAACGACCACATGTCGACATGGAAATGGCAGAGGAGAATTGAAAAAGGTGTGAAACCTCCAGAATCGGCGGCTGTTGAGATTTCACGTTCATAATATTCTAGTTATACCCTTGAGAGCTGAGACCACCGTTTGACCCTCAAGAAACCGCCATCAGTTTATCGAGAAATGCCGGATGAGAGAGCTTATGGGTCATTCCCACATGCTTGTAGAAATTTTTTTGGTATACCATTAATTTGTATGAGTTTCCGGAGGTTCCTTTTCTTATTAATTGAGCACAATTCGAGTTTGTCTTATATTAGCCCACTAAACGAGTGCAACATCTAATAGATGGACATGCGATATGGTATATTAGAGGCTGATTTAAAATACCTCGATTTCACATTATATGTGATATCTACAATCTTAAGAAGATTGATTGATAATGCAATCATTTTTCATCGATTCGTCAAGGTTTCTCAAGTGTTTTCGAATTCACAATTATGTGTAAGTGCTCAAGATTGACATAATCAATTGGGATCGTATATGGTTAAGATAAGTATTTTATTCCTTATATTACATGTATTAATATGTACATTTTGGATTTACAAATATTTATAACATTTTCATTTTTACACAAGGTACCTGGCTAATATCAGACCGGAAAAACATCCTCTACAGAGAAGTTGATCAGCGCTGAGATGCAGTGAAGCACCTCCTTGCAACACGTGTCCAAAAATGATCCTACGGTTATAAAGCCTCACCCGAACTTGTTCCTATGCTGGAACCCTTAAGTTGGGCTGCTGGGGCGCTAAGAAAACCCACCCACAAAAAGAAGACGAGGTATCAGGGAGGGGAAGGTGTAGGACTCTCTCTCTCTCTCTCTCTCTCTCTCTCTCTCTCTCTCTATATATATATATATATATATATATATAGAAACGGAGAAAATTGATTCTGGAGGATTAAATGACACTGAAATTGGCGAATTGACGAAAACAAGTGAGATTAATTTCCTTGAGATTTTTTTTTCTTTTACCCTTTACATACAGAAGAAGAAAGCTGTGAGACAGAGAGAGAGAGAGAGAGGGAAGAGGAATTTTCTCTATCACTTTTTAACTTTGGTACGAGATTTCCTTCTTCACATTTT
>NC_056567.1:3109100-3122880 GCF_013358625.1 Macadamia integrifolia | reverse complement strand
TGTGTGTGTGTGTGAGAGAGAGAGAGAGAGAGAGAGAGAGAGAGAGAGAGAGAGAGAGGGAAGAGGAATTTTCTGAATTTTCTCTATCACTTTTTAACTTTGGTACGAGATTTCCTTCTTCACATTTTTTTTTATTTATATATATATATATATATATATATATATATATAGGGTAACATTGGTTTCGTTGTTTGGCTTGGCCGGTTTCTGAATTCAATTTCATATTTAATTTTTTATGATGTCCATGAATTCAAACAGAGAGCTGATGACCGGTGGAGATGCCAAGCAGCAAGCTGGGAAGAAAGTAGAATTGAAGATGGAGAAATCCCACTGTTGCTCGATTTATTTGTAATGGTGAGAAACCGCTGCAACAAGCTGAGAAGAAAGGAGAGGCGCGTGGAAGGTTTTTCCGGTTGTTCTCCTTTTCTCCAGCACCGATCACCTGTAATGGAAGAAGATTGATCTTTCAGAAAAGGGTTATAACCCTAGATTTTCACATTCCATCGGTGGGTTTTCCAAGTGCCTAGCTTCAATGGGTTTCCCTCATGGAGCACCAGTAATGGAGGAAGATTGAGATGAAGAAACGTAGTAAATAGCCTTAGGCATAAGGGTGTCAATTGGGAGCCTAAACCGAATACCAAAACCAAAATTGAGCCGAATTAACCGAGTCAAATCAAATCGAATTAAATTCGGTTCAAATTCGATTTGGGTATGTGAGTATGCTTCTCGGTTCAATTCGGTTTTGGTTTCAGGTGTAAGAACCCTTGATTCGGACCAAAACCGAATTGAATTGTCTTAAAACCAACAAAAAAGAAAAAAAACCTAATATAGTAACACCGTTAAGACTTAAGTGGGATTTTTTCAATATTTAATTTTGAAAATTCAAGAGTGTTTTTTACAATTTATCATTATATATTTACATGCTGAGATAATTTTGAAGTTAACAATGGCCATAAGGCTCATAACTTGAGCCCATTATGATCTTTGGTCCATCACAGTTATGGTTTAAAAGTGAAACCGTTTTCATAACTGAATTAAAATCGAAGTACAAAACCAAATTTAAATTGCATATCAGAACCGAGTTAGAACCGAAATCAAACTGAGTCAAATTGAATCGGCTGGAGTATCTAAATATGAAACTGAGTCGGTTCTTGATTCGGTTATAGTCCACCTTATCATCATTTGGAACCAAACCAAAATCGAACCGATTGACTCCCTTACTTAGGCACCCTTTGATAACGTTTCTGTGTCTTTTCTGTGTCTAGAAACAACAGAAACGACTTTTCACGTTTCTAGAAATAAAAACAGATTTTTTTTATGTTTAATAAACTTGTTTGTCAAAACATTTTTTACAGACATAACGCCACTAAAAAACCCAATAGTATCATCGGATGCCCAAAAGGGAGAGAGGTTTTGATTGCCTCTTTTTAGATTTAAATAGTTGAGAGATTTATTGGGCATAACAATCTTTTTTTTCCCCTTCTCAAATTCGTTTCTAGAAACGAAGAAAAATTGTCAAAGTCGTTTCTAGAATTGTAAATAGGCATAAATTTTGGTTTATGTTTCTAGACGTGGGTGAAATAAAACAACTTTATCAAATGTTTTTTAGGTTGTTTCTCTGTTTTTGAGAACAAGAAAACATAGAAACTGTAGAAATAGAACGTTGTAAAACGATGCCTTAGATTATAACTCTAATATGTGGGTTTTCCAAATCCCCCGTTTAAATTGGTTGAGCATATATAGGAACAAGTTCGGGTGTGATTTTTCAGCCGTAGGGTCATTTTTGTTTGGACACGTGTGGCAAAAAAATGCTTCACTACACATCACCGCTGATCAGCTTCCCTGCAAAAGATGTTTTTCCATATGAGTCGTCCTCTTGATCACAGTGGATGATACCTTGTACACCAAATTGCCAGGAATCCAATGATACGACCAAAAACTATGCTCTCCATTACCGACTTGAAGTCTGACCCATTCCTGCAAAATATATAGAATCCAATGCATCAATACTGATTATTGAGTCTCCATGCGAAGTTTACAGTAACGCCAAGTTATGATCAAAGGAATGACGAATACCTAGTGCAAATTTTTATGGTCTTTTGGTTTCCACCAAAGACTATCTGGAGCTTTCCAAGTGCATGGTGGGTCATTACCAAAAAAAAAACAAAGTGCATGGTGGGTGACTTTTGCTAGCCTGTGACATATTTTTTGTTTTCGGTAGAAGCCCCTATGACATTCAGTATATCAGAATGTTTGACATCACAGTTTTGAATGTCGATGGTAAGAAGTATTTTTTTTCCCTCAAGAATCAATTAAGCTCTTGTTTTGTTTGCTCTATGTGAAGGTTTTTTTTTTTTTTTTTTTTTTAATGTAATAGCTTCTTAAGTTATTTGTCACCGTATTCGATGTGAGAGAGACTACTTGGCCATTTTGAAGCAAATTATATTTTTTCTTATTTATTTATTTGTTGACAACAAGTATTTAGACCGCGTGACTAGTCTCATGGGTTCATATTGACCCTACAATCGTATGGACTAGGTCATATCACGATTGAATGAGAAGTATTCATCTTTTACCAAAAGTAGTGAAATGTACTAAACATTCCCATGTGAATGACCCCAAAGAGGTAAGAGGAATCGAACTCAAAATCACACGCTTCCTGACGCAAAGGTCCTTCTCTTCATTTCTTTAATTTTTCCTCAAGGGGTGGGTTTTTTGAGTTTCATAGGGGTGGAGGAGTCATTTCGACGGCCTCTTAAAACCCCAGCCCAACCCTATCGGGCTCATGTCAACCCTACCCAACCCTAATTGACCCTGATTGGGCTAGTTGGCCTTATTTGCCCTTGATTTTTGCTAGGGTGGGGCTAGCCTTCATTGACCCTATTTCTTCCATGTGTGTCCTTTGCATTAAAAATAAATAAATAAACATTTTGAAGTGCAACACAATAATAGATGTCTAGGACACCTAGCCATAAGAATCAATGAGCCATATTTGATTATTCCGAATAAAAAGATAAGATGATAGACCTAAATTTTATTATATAAATTATGGTTAACTCAGGCCAGGTTGGGTTACCCTAACCTGCCCTTAGGGTCAAAATTCCTATCCTAGGCCTTGGGTCAAGACGGGTTCAGACCGTCAAAGACAAATTGACACCCTTAGTGTTTGGGCACACGGGCTATATGATTAGGGAGCATTCATTTCCTTTCTGTTTTTTCCCTTCTTTGAAACTCCTAAAAACCTAAGAGCCTGTGGTCTGAAGCAATGCATTATGTACAGTTAATAGCTATAGTTCTTTTTGGAAGGATGGATAATATATCAAGGTAAAAAAAATACAGTTAAACTGCCACAAAGGTTAGCCAAGGGAAAAGATCCTAACTAAGGAAACCAAAACATATCCAAACAAATGGGATAAATCAAAAGTCAGGGGGACAAAACAACCAATGAAAGAGTGGGAAGATATTACAACACATCAGGAAGGAGAAACAAAAGGGTTTACTAAAAAAATAAATAAATAAATAAAAAGGATGAGACCTTAAAAATGGGCAAGATGAATATTTGTGAGCCTATTTCTCACAGTTTCAAGATATACAACACAAATAGGGATGATTTTATTTCTAAATTCGAAGGTAATGACATCCCAATTAATTTGTTGAATAGAGTTATAATTTTTTTTTATTTAAATAACAATAATTATTTTTCATGTAGTAAAACGTGTTCAAAATTCCCTTAACCTTGTGATTTTCATCTAACTTTCTATAAAAATGATGAATAAACACATCCAAGAGGCCTCAGCCTAAGAATATTATATGTATAGGAAGATAGAAAGAACATAAGCGTGACAAACATGGTTGGAGCACTGGTTAGGCATGTTCTACCAAAAAAAATAAAATAAAATAAAATTTGGTTAGGCATGTTTGGCTCTTACCTTGAGGTTATGATTGCAAAACTCCAAAAGTGATGTGTTTGGTTCTTACCTTAAAGGGTATGAAAGAACGTAAGCGTGACAAACATGGTTGGAGCAGTGGTTAGGCATAAAAAAAAAATAATAATAATAATAATAAAAAAATAAAATTGGTTAGGCATGTTTGGCGCTTACCTTGAGGGAACGATTGCAAAACTCCCAAAGTGACGTGTTTAGTTCTTACCTTAAAGGGTATGAGTACAAATCTCTCTTAATGTGTATTTGTACTAACATTTTTAATAGAAACATGCATATGATCCCTCACTCTAAAATCCGGTGCCTAACACACTGGTTTACAGTTTATGCTTGATGGGCAGGTGTCTAAGAGGTAAGTGGATCAATTCCTATAATATGGGTATAAGGGTGTCAATTTGGTACGGTATCAGTATTCGGTATGGTACCCCATATTGATACCGTATCTAATAGTGATTGGATAGGAACCTCATATCGATACCAAACCAAATTTGTTCGATTCGGTATTCAGAATGATGTGTTTTTAATTCATATCCCATATCAATATCATTCTGAATAATAGAACCTAACTAAGAACGGAAAATGTTAGGAGAGAGAAGCTCTGGGACTGGTGTGCATTCGGTTGAAGATGATGATCTCTATGGGGATCGACCACCTGATAGGGGAAAGCAACAATGGATTACAGATTTTTAAGGCCCTACTGTCTGCCCGTGGTCTCCGTCGATCCCTGAAGTCCACGCTCAAGGATCTACTATTCCTAATGCCCTGGCCACAAAATCTTATGCCAGGGCGGTGGGTAGTGTCTTTCCAGCGGTTGAGGATTTGTCCGATTCTATTCATGCTGGGTCCTTAACAAAGGTGATTATCCCACAGGAAGAATATGAAGAGAGACTAGAAAAATACCGATTGGCCTTGATAGAAAGACTCAATTTTAGATATGTATCCCTTGATGATATTCGGAAGGAAGTAGCAAAGGACTGGAATTTAAAGGGGAAGATGAAGTTGATCCCAATGGGAAGGGGGTTTACAATCTTCCAATTTGAATTGGAGAGAGATATGGCGTCAATATGCAAGCGAGGACCTGTAAAACTGGAGGGCCAATACATTCGCTTTCAACGGTGGCATACTGATTTCAACATTCATGAAAAGATGGTGAACAAAGCCCTTGTATGGGTTAGATTCCCAAAACTATCTTTGAAATACTAGCATGAAAAGGTCCTATTGACCATGGCAAAGGTGGTTGGAAGACTGGTAGCAATTGACCAACGCACAAAACAGGTGTTGTATGGGAATTTCACTCGGGTGCTAGTTGAAATTGAGGTGGACAACTTGAGACCTGAAGAGATTCAAGTAGAAAGAAAACAGCCAGGGACTGATACCCTGTTCTGGTTCAAGCAAAAGATTGTTTACAAAGATCATATTGGTAGATGTGGTTTTTGTAAAAAAACGAGTCACTTAATCGAAGCTTGTAGAGAGAAGAAGGCTGCCGATGCAAAGGCAGCTTTGCAGGAAAAGGATCCAGGCATTCCTCGTGCTGTGTACGTGGATGAGGAACTTCGGCAAGAATTGAGATCAAGTGAACATGGCCCAAATGGGTGTGTGGAAGATGCTGAATCGCCACGGTAGGGATCCAGGGAGAGTTCCACCGATGACAGTGATGATAATGCCTCCATGGAGGGCGGTGCTGGTGATGTAACCTCCTCAAGGGGTGGTGATGAAGATACTAATTCATCCTCAGGCAAGGAGAAGATTCAAGAAACAAATATAGAAGGTCAATCTGCTGATGCTATCACTTCTCAATCAAGAAGAGTTTCTCCATTGGGCGCTGAGACTGAGGTGGGATCGACTTCATGCAATGATTCTCTTTCTAATTTCGAATCCAATGCAAATGTGGAAATTATCTTGGAGGTGGACAGGATGGAGGATGATAGGGCCGACCCTTCTTTTATCTGGCCCGTGGTGGGAAATGGTTCTGGACTTGAACCAACTAAGAGGCAAAATACCAATGCCGCCCCTCCTATGGTTGATCAAATCGATGGATATCGTAGAAGCCTGCGTTTTTCTTCTCGTGGAGCCCTTGTGGCGATTATGGGACCCCCCAGGAAGGCCACGACGAATGTTACAGATGGTGTGGCCATGATGGATAGGGCGGCCAGGCAAAGGGAGGAATCCCAGGGAGGATGGACTGTCCAACAAAAGAATAAGAGAAAGATAATGCAATCAAAGGATCAGGCTCCATCTCGGGCTGATCAAACAACCTCATCTCACCTGTAACCATGAGAACTCTCTTTTGGAACATTAAGGGAATGAAAAAGACCTTTGCAAGGGATTCTATTTGGAATTTAATCTCTGAGCATATGCTAGACATCATCTATATAGCGGAGCTGATAATAGATGTTTCAAAATTTCCAAAGTTATTTTTTAATAGGATGGGATTTGAGCCTGACCTCATCCATAATGTGTAGAATAATAAGGAACCCAACCTGTGGGTGATGTGGAGAAAAAATCTTTCGAAACCAATGGTCACGTTGATGTCTGACCAGCAGATATCGTTCCAGTTAAATTGGCTAGGAGGCATTGTTGCTATCTCGATAGTGCACGCTAAATGCCTCAGGGAAGAGCGCAAAAATCTTTAGATTGATTTGATGTTTGGCCCTTTTTCTAGGGCCGAGAATGATTATTGGAGATTTCAATGCCACTCTCTTTGACCATGAGTGTCACGGGCCGGGTAGGTTCTATATGGGAGCAGTAGTGGAATTCGGTGCTATGGTCGATTCCACCTCCATGATCCAAGTGCCTTCTTTGGGAAGAAAATTCACTTGGAGTAACAATAGAAAGAGAGGTACGTTGCTGCAGTGTTGAATAGGACTTTTGTCAATGTTGATTGGCTAAGTACCTTCACTGACTGCATCTAACAAGTTCTCCTCAGAGCTTCATCTGATCATGCTCCAATTTTGGTGAATTCGGAAAATATTGCGAAGCCAAAAAATTACCCTTTTCGCCTAAACAAATTCTGGATAGATCATGTGGAGTTTACTTCGATTATAGAGAATGCATGGAATATGGAGACCATTGGCTCTTCCCCCATTCCAACCCTGGCACAGAAGCTAAAGAAATTAAAACCCCATCATTCAGAATTGGCCGCGTACTGCTTTTCCAGATCTGGACTTAGAGGTAAAATCCTCCAAAGCTGATCTTGAGGAAATTCAACGACAGGTAAATGAAGAAGGTATGTCTGATCATCTTTTCGATTTAGAGGTTGAAGTAAAAAATTGATACTCGAAGGCCTTGGAAATTCATGAGAAAATGTGGGCAGAGAAGTCCAGAGTGAGATGGTTGAAGGAAGGGGACAGAAACTCCAGATTCTTTCATGTCACAGCCAAGGTAAAGAGATCGAAAAATGATCAGATCTATTCTAAAGGAGGATGGGAATGTGGTTACTGATCAAGATCAGATGGGGTCTTATTTAGTGGATTTCTATGAAAATTTTCACAGCCGTGTGGATGTGGAAAAACACCTGAAAATTCTTGATGTCATTCCTCCAATTATTAATCAAGATGATTAACTGGTGCTTGACGAGAATCCCATGGACGATGAGATCAAGATGTCTATTTGGGAATTAGATCCCGATAGCTCTCCTGGGCCGGATGGCTACTCTGGAGCTTTTTTTAGGAAATACTGAACTATTATTCAAAAGGATGTTTGCAATGCGGTGAAGTCCTTCTCTTCAGGTATGCTTCCTAATGGAGTTAATAACTCTTTTCTCTTATTAATTCCTAAGTAGGAGGATGCCCGCACCTTGGACAAATTTCGGCCCCTATTTTCCAAGATCATGGCCACTCAACTCAGTGCTTTCCTTCCTAAGATAATTTCTTCGGAACAAGGAGCCTTCCAGCATGGTAAACTCATTCAATCTAATATTGGATTAGCTTCTGAGCTTGCCAACCTGATAGGGAAGGGCGCTAGAGGGGATGGAATGGGTCTTAAAATTGATATTAGGAAAACCTTTGATACTCTATCATGGGAATTCCTTTTTTTTACCCTTAGAAAATTTGGGTTCTCTGAAAAAATGATTGGGTGGATTAGAGAAATTCTTAGTTCTGTTAGAATTTCAATTCTTTTAAATGGTGGTCCGATTGGCTTCTTTGGGGCTACCAGAGGTCTTAGACAGGGTGACCATATATCTCCACTCTTGTTTAAAGGAAATGGGAAGAAAATGTCTCATAAAACCCATTACTAGTCCTCGTGGCACACCAGTTCCTTCTCACCTGTTGTTTGCAGATGACATATTCATTTTCATGAATGCCTCTAAAAGATTTGTCAGCAACATTAAATGTTTTTTGGAGAAATATCAGAACTTCTCCGGGCAACATTTTAATTTGGAGAAAAGCAAGATGTTCCTTGCAAGGATCCCTGCTAATAGGAAGACTTGGATTGTAGAGAAGATGGTCATTCCCATTTGTAATTTTTCAACTAAGTACTTGGGAGTGGAAATTTTCAGGGACTAGTCAAGAGAGAGCATCTTTTATCTACCATGGACAGAATCAAGGCCAGATTAGCAGGATGGAAGGGAAAGCTTCTCTCTCTGACTAGCAGAGTGGAGCTGATCAAATCTATTATATCAGGAATGCCCCTTCACAGTTTCTCCGTTTACTGGTGGCCGGCTACCCTTATCAAGTGCTTAGAGAAATGGATGAGGAACTTCATCTGGACGGGAGAAATGGATTCCACCAAAGCCATCACAGTGAAGTGGGAATCAGTTTGCAAGCCAAAGAGAGAGGTCTAGGAATTCGTCGGCTTTGTGATGTTAACAAAGCTCTTCTAGCAAAAATGACCTAGAAAATTAAAAATAAAGACTCTGAGCTGAACAGAATAGTCAGGGCAAGATTCTTAACTAGACATGGCCTCCTAAAGAAAGGCTACAAAGGCTCCTCAGTATGGCCAAGCATCAAAAAAATGTGGAAGTTTGTGAGAGAAAATGAGAGGTGGATTGTGGGAGATGGTAAAAAGATTGATATTTGGAAACACAATTGGATGAGTCCGAGATCAATCTCTGACATCTCCTGCCTTGGGGAGGATGCTTTTAGTAACCATTTTCATACAGTGGACCAATTTATTGGCAACAACATGTGGAAGCTGCCTATCGTCGAGCCAATCCTCCTAAATCTAGCTTTTGATTCTATTAAGAGCTTGCCCCTCCCCTCCATTCCCATGGAAGATAGGTGTATGTGGAAGCTAGAACCAATGGGAATTTTTTCTATCAAGTCTGCTTGGGAAGGCATTAGCAAGGCTCCAGCAGTCTCTTGGGCTTCACTAGTATGGAACAAGGACTTGCCGCCGAGACTATCCACCTTGGCTTGGCGATGGGCTCATGGGAAGCTACCTACTGATGATAAAATTCAAAAGAAAAGGATTTACCTACCCTCGAGGTGTGACCTATGCGGATCCAGTGAGGAATCCTTCAACCACCTTTTTCTTGATTGCAGCTACTCTTCGAAAATGTGGAACAGGGCAGTGACAATGTTCAATGTGGTTTGGTTTAATCAACCCACTGTGACAGATGTGATAAAATGGTAAAAAAATAAGGGTGGAGGCTGGTCCTTGAAGAGGCCTTGGATGATTGGGTTGGTTGTGATAATTGAGGCTATTTGGAAAGAAAGAAAGAAATGGTAGATGTTATGAAGGCAAGGCATGCTGCCCTTCTTTGGTGGTGAACACTGCAATCAAGGATGTCTCTTTCATCTGTAACGGTATGAAAATCTCTCCCTCCAATGCTGCAGATCTTGTTCTAGCTAAACGATTGCTACTATCAATTCGCCCATCCTCTGCTCTGAGCACCCTGGAGGTTTATTGGTGTAAGCCGCCCAGACCATGGGTGAAGCTAAATGTGGATGGTTGCTCCCTGGGTAATCCTGGCCGAGCAGGTGGCAGCAGTATCTTTAGAGACCATAATGGAAAAATGATTTTCTCATTTGGAATTTTTATGGATATAGTTGCAAATTTTCAAGCGAAAATCTGGAGCATCATTAAGGGTCTGACTTATGCTCGCAGTCTAGATGCGAGGAAAGTTTGGATTGAAACTAATTCTTCATCTGTGGCGACTCTGTTTCATCATAGGCTCATTCCTTGGTTCATGTACCAGAAGTGGTCCAATCTTCTTGGGTATATTGATTCTATATAATGGAAGATCACACATTGCTTCAAAGAAGCAAACCCTATGGCGGATTACTTAGCCAAAAATGCGGCAAATTCAGGTGTATCTGGAGCCAGAGAAAGCCTCCCTCGGTCTATAATGGATGAGTTATTTTTAGATGAATCTGGTCACCCTCGCTTCAGATTCTATAGATAGCGGTTAGGAGCCTCTACTGATGGCATTGCCGAAGGTGGAGGTCCTCATCTGCAGGTGATTGGGCGTCTCTACTGATGGCAATGCCCAAGGTGGAGGCTATCATCTGCTAGCTTGTTGAGTTTTTTTGTAATTTTTTCTCTATGTACCTAATATTCTTTTTTTCCTTCTATGTAATAAAATTTCGACCTTCTATCAAAAAAAAAAAAAAACCATACTGAATAGTGTTTCGATACAAGAATGTAACCTCATACTGATACCATATTAGAAAAAAAAATTGAATTAATTTGATATGATTCGGTATCGATAATTCAATATGATATTAATTTCGATTTTTGGTTTTCGATACAGGTAGATGGAAAAATTTTTGTTGTTGCCTGAGTTGCAACCAAGGAAACGGAATCCCAGGGGCAGGTTTGAAAATACCCACTTTGAGTGAATTTCACTACTCATATTCTTGAGATTCCATTCCCTTGACCGGTACAAGGGATTGCAACTACTTGGTTTCGCTCCAAATTAACACCCTTATATGGGTAGATATTTTTTGGTAGAACCTTCTATGGTTAGATGAGTTTTGTATTTAGTGTGTTATCTCCCCTTTTTCCCAATTATTTCCTCCTGCGCCTTTAATGTGCTTCACTAAACTCATATTGGACAGTTTATTAGGAATAAACCCAAAAAGTGTCCAGGACCCTATCTCTTTTTCTTTTATTTATTTATTTATTTGTTTTTTTGGTCAAGGTCAAGGACCCTACCTCTTTTGACAAAAAAAACATATAGACCCAATCTTTGTCCGTGGAAGACTTTAGTAGAAACATGACCAATGAGGAGGTTGGAATTGGTCGTCTAATCCAATTGTCAAGGGACGCTCGTGAGTCGTGACGACTTTTAACGTGTGGAAAGAGAAAGTATTATGAGGCGCCGCTATGCCAAAAGACGTGGATAACACTGAAATCTCAAAACATATTTCTTTTTTAATTGTTGGCTGATGGGTGGCGTTTTTATTATTTAGAACGATTATATAATAAACGAGAAGATTAGTTACTTATCTCACGAAGAAAGTGGAAACATAAAGTTGTATGTCTATACTAAAGATTGATTTCTAATCCTTTCATTATTATCATTTTCATTTATTCTAGTTATACCCTTGAGAGCTGAGACCACCGTCTGACCCTCAAGAAACCGCCATCTGTTTGTCAAGAAGTGCCGGATAAGAAAGTTTATGGGGTCATTTCCACATGTTTGTAAAAATTTTTTTGGTATACCATTATTTTATTTTATTTTATTTTATATATAACTGAAACTCCATGATAGATGTCATAACCTCGAGGCATTCATATCGCAAGCAGCATTTCTTTAAAATTTGCCAACGATAATAGGACGTGCTAACTCGAATGGTGATAGGACAAGGGTTTCTTTGACTTGACTACCCAACCCAGTTGACTATGTTGTAGAATGAGTAACAAAAGTCAATGGAGGAAAAGAAAAAATCTCAAAGTCATTGTCCAATTTTCATAAGATGTTGTCTTCCCAGATTAGACCAGTCTTAATCGATTGGATTGAATTGGTATTGGAATTGGCCTTGTTCGATCCTAATTCTTGACTAATACCATATCTCCAACGATATAGACGAAGGCAAGTAATAAGATAAAAATTGGGTTTTTAAAATTATAGTAAAGGTATTTTTGTCTAATTTGGACTGATTCAGATCAGGATCAAATCAATATTGACCTTGTTTGATACAAGACCTTCCAATATGTTAAATCATGCTCTCTATCCCTTTATTTCAAGGCTAGCATTGATAGTGCTGTTTAATAGATTTGATTTACAAAAATTCAATGGAGATTTCGTCCTTTTTTGTTGGGGGTTTGTTATGCGAAGTAGTTCAATGTCATTAGTGCTTTGACGCTGAAAAGAACTCTAAAATTTTCAGCCTAAAAATTCAAGCACATTTGAATATTCTTGTTAAAGCATAGAAAAATTGTTCCAGAGTTGAGAAAAAAATTTCAGGTCTTGATTGGTTTCTAGGTAATTTGGCTATTGGGATTGAATGATAGTTACATTCTAAGGAGAGTTTAACTCATGATCTCTTAATTGTGAAGTGTTCATATTTACCAATTGAGTAACCCTTTGGGGATTCATTTGTACTTTGGCTGCAGAAAGGGTTTCCTTGTTAAAGTCAGAGAAAAATTAGGTTGCTACTAACTTATTGAAAACAGATTCAGGATGAGCTTTGAGAATTTTTTTTTTTTTTTTATAGGTCACTTTTTTATATCACAAGTGGAGTTAATATAGGTAAAAAACATAGAGATACATAGGTATTTAGCATCATAGAAGGTCTAAAATGAGCTGCTCATAGGGGTTAGACTATTTTTAAAGTTTGGTTCTCAAATCAGGGTTTACTTCAGCATATTGCACAAGTTACTCAAGGAACTTGGCCATGGCTATCTTTTAAGATATTTTTCAATACCAATCTTGTCAAGTTTGTAATATCTAGTAGATTTGAGACTGTTAAATTTATAGGTTCGATTTCAGCAAACTCTTTATACGGTTATAGCTCTAGCAATACTATGGATATTGTAAATAACTATATTTTTAGTGTTGTTTGATTTTTTCTTTGGTTATCCCAAAAAAATAAAAATAAATAAATAACGGAAAGTCAGGCTACTTTTGGTCGCAGCAAGTACTTCTTAATTTATTTTAGATTCTCGTTCTTAGACCCCAAGAAGGCGTCCAAAAACAAGGAACATTCTGGGATGCCATTTTATTAATTTTGTGTTCTTGTTTTGGCAGCCTTATGTACCTAAGCCATGATTCGGGAACGTGAAAGAAGATATACATAAGAAATACGAATAATTGCCCAGATGATTTATTGATAACGAAAGGTGCGTTGGATCTCCTCCATGATCAAAGTTGCGAAAACCTTCCTTCAATGGGAAAACATTCCTCAGTGTGTGTACTTGAGCCGTGATTCATGAACATGAGAGAAGGTATACATAAGCAGTATGAATGATTGCCCAGGTGATCTATCGATAACGAAAGGTTCAATCTCCTCCGAGATCAAAGTTGCGAAAACCTTGTTCAATGGGAAAGCAGTCCTCTATGACCATGATCGGTCATGTGATTATTATTAGAAATCGACTTATCTATTTTACTTGCCAAATGGCTGGTCCAAACCGTGTGTTCTCACCTAATAGTTGGAATTATCACATCACCTACTCATGTGGTATGATGAGAATGAATTGAATGTTAAGGCCTTCCTAGGTGGAGTACTCAATAATTGTCTTTCAAAAAATACTAGAGGACCATACAAATGACTTAAAGCCCCAAATTAGATACATGACCAAAAAATCATTCTTCTCATACAATGGCTTGGATTTATTATTATTATTATTATTATTATTTTTTTTTTTTTTTTTTTTTTTTTTGGTAGAACTTTGGAGGTACTACGTTTGTGGTACTAAGAGGTAACCTTGAACCCCTTTGTGATCGTGTT
>NC_056567.1:3090951-3109080 GCF_013358625.1 Macadamia integrifolia | reverse complement strand
CATAATATAGTAAAAAAATGAAATAGAAAACTGTAGTCCACATATATAATATAATATAGAGGTTTAAACCTTCACTCCCCCTTTCACAAGGGAAGCACCGGCAAGTTTCCGATTTGCAAGGTGATATTAAAAGTTGTAATTTTTCAAAATATATATGCAAATACCTCATGAGTTCCTTGCGCCTTTATTGTTTGTTGGGAGGTCGGAGGATTACGGTCCGGTGGCCTGTGAGGACACAATTAGCCGTTATGACGGTTATGATAGTAAAGTAATTCAGGGTCACGCCAGATATCCGAGGATTAATTTTTTTTATTTATTTTTTTCTTATGGGGCTCACCGGCTATGCTGACATAAACCATATGACGTCAAAACCTAAGACCACGTGCGCTTTAAAACAGAATTCTTCCACGTGGGAAAAAAATGCCCCTTCGGATCATATCAGTGTATTCCTTTCTGCGTGTCCATGTCGCGGGTAATACTCCCAATGAAAATTATATATATTCCTCAATTACATATAAGACTCTTTAAAAAGACTTGCTTCAACTACTAATCTCTCGAGAGAGCTTCGGTTGTTGGTTGATCCTCTAAGGTCTATGCTTTATCTTGTTTATCAGCTCTGATATATAAACCTGGTAGGATTCTTATTTAATTAATTGCTTATTACGGTTTGTATATTTTTTATGGAGATTTATGAAGAAGAATCATCGACATCGTCTTCATCCAGCGAAGTCCAAGCTTCTCAGGTGGAGAGCAACAGTCAGATTAATACTGGGCCGTCTGTGGCGGAGGAGAAATTGCAGGTGGCAGCGACGAGCAGCAATACCATAGTAACGCGAAAAAGGAAGGCTGGGAGGAAGAAGTTTAGGGAGACAAGGCACCCGATTTTCAGAGGGGTGAGGGAGAGGAAGGGAGGGAAGTGGGTTTGCGAGGTTAGGGAACCAAACAAGAAGTCTCGGATATGGCTGGGTACCTTTCCTTCTCCGGAAATGGCAGCCAGGGCCTACGACGTTGCCGCACTCGCCCTCAGGGGAAACTCGGCAGTTCTCAATTTCGCCGATTCCAGGTCGATTCTCCCGCGAGCCAAGTCATCGTCTCCGAGGGATATACAGCTGGCAGCTCTCCAGGCTGCCGAGTCATTTCCACCTCAGGCCGTCTCCACCAGCTGTTCGTCCACCACTTCGTCCACCCCTAATGCTGATTTGCCACGTGTCAGTGAGAGAAAGAAGGGTGCCACCACAGAAAGTTCAACAGGAGCAGAAGGAGAAAGAGGGGAATCGGGATTGTTCGTGGATGAGGAGGCGTTTCTTAATATGCCGGCACTTTTGGACAGCATGGCAGAAGGGATGCTGCTAACCCCGCCATCCATGAAGCAGAGATTCAGCTGGGATGACGTGGATTGCCAAGTGGACATGTCCTTATGGTCTGACTGACTAACCCCATTTGTTGAGATCGAACTGCAGGTTCACTTATGAGAACAATCTCGTACATCTCTGATTCATGGGTTTAGAATTCACTCTCTATTCATTTAATAGATTCTAAATCCACGGATGAGATTGTTCTAGTAAGTGAACCTAATCCGGATTCTCATTTGTTAAATCACCACTAACAAAATCAGCAGCGAGCTTTGTGTACTTTGGGAAATTGAATTCTTGTTTGGGAGCATAGCGTGTGCTAGTGTTTACCTAAGTCTCTCTCCTCTTCTAAAAAATTAACATATATATATATATATATATCCCTCTATTATAGGAAGAGAGATAGAATTGGAGAATGCAAGTGTGCATTATGCTTCTACATAGAAAACTACTTCCCTTAGTTTTTTATAAGCATTTTTTTGTAATTATTGATCAATCTTTCAGTAATGTAATTAGTGGTCTTCATTTAAATTTAGATCTAGATTGTAGAGTTTCTTTATTATTATTATTATTATTATTATTATTATTATTATTATTATTATTATTATTATTATTATTATTATTATTATTATTATTATTATTTTGCTTTTGCAGTTGCCTATGGGTGTGTAGCGTGTAGCAAGGTGTACGCATCATAGTGAGCAGCAAAGTCATCTCGATGCGAGAATTCAATTAATGCTTTGAGTTTGATAATCGCAGATTTAAATTAAGAAAAGCTGAAGTATTCAAGATTTTGAACTTCCTCTTGCTTTTGTTTGCTTTTTTCTTCCTAAATGGCAATGTCAAATGCGAAGGTCAAGGTAAAGTATGAAGTTCTATTTGAGTTGTCTTTAATTATGTAATATTTTTTATTTTTAAATTTCATTTCAGACCATTAATTAGCACAGCCGAGTAAGTCACTTCATGGATTGCATTTTTGACAGAACCATGCTTCTCATAGCTAGCCAATGATAAATATGTTAGCGAAAACCTAATCGCTCAGTGAAAAGGATCGGATTAAAATCTCTTGCATTTACCGGGTTTGATGAACATAAATATCCAACAAAATACAGTTTTATGAGAATTTCATTGAAATATTTTTCTGCCATCTTTTATCAATCCACACTTGGAAGTACATATCAACCACTGAATTGGCTACTGACTGAGACAGCTAAGCCCAATGGAACTTTAACTTTGTATGAATGTATTCGCTTCCCTTGTTCTACAAGGAAGTTCTACAAGGACAAGATAAACGAAGGCACTCAACATACTAGCTACAAGAACAAACCCATCGACTTCAGCCCCTGTTTCCATGAAATTCCTAAACAAGTCCATGGCCTCTTGTAAACCTCCCTCTTGAGCATAGTCTATAAACATTGGAGTCCATAAAATCACATTTTCATGGCTCCATCTGGTCTAAAATCTATCTTGCTTCCTCTAAGCACCTGCAGTTTACATAGAAGTCAATGAGTTCACTAGCCATAATCCTATGAAGTGAAATAGGAAACCCCTTTTCGATTAAGGAAGCCCTGGCCTCTTTAATAGCTCCAAAGCAACTACATGATTTTAGAACACTAAAGTAATTAATTTCTCCATGTTTTTAAAGTTAAACTAAAGCATAGACTTACCCTCGCAACTTGTTGGATATGTGTGTCCACAAAATCCAAGTAAAATTTTTAATGTAAATTAATTTGTAATTATTTATCATCTCAAAGTTAGTCCCAAGTTTATACCTTAAAGTATTCATTACTATTGCTAGAACTAAGATTCCGTTCATATGGTTGTCACGTTGTATATCTTCCGAAATGTGATTCTAAAATATAAATAGGAGTACTCAAATTGTATATGTATTATCTGAGAAACTTGCATGGAGTATCGTCAACAATTTTAAGTAACAAGATTCTCAGTGATAGTTGTTGATTCCTAAATCTGAGAGGCCCTTACTATTGCAACAGGCCATTGTATATTTTGGGCTACTAAAGGGTTGATATATATCAGTGCGTTGTATATTGGATGTTCATCTATGAATGGAAGAGATGGCTGACATGGGATCCACTCTTGATTAGGGGGGATATCTCGATAGGTTATCCTACTATGATTGGACGAACTTCTGAGCTCAGTGTTAGTTTTGTAAGAGTTTACATTTAAATATTACTATTTAGGGAGAAGGTTCCCTCAAAGGCAATGTGGAGGACTAGTAAAAGCATCAACATGGGTGGGATTTTTCCATTTTATGAGGGCCGGGGTGGTTATTTCCCCCCCCCCTACTGTATCTGGGCCCAAGGGCGCTCAGCTTTTAGGCTTTTTCCTTATTAATTATTTAATAATTATATTAGAAAATATTTTCAAAAATTTTTATGTACAATCGTTGGTTGATTTTCTAATAAAATCGTTCCGACTGGCTAGGATTTTTGAAGGGTTTCATATTCCAAATTCATAAGCCCATTATGTGATATTGTTGAGTGGAGGTACTTTAACATAATTATTTCTATCAGTTTAAAGGGGTTTTAGTTATTGCCATTTATAGGTGTACTTGTTAGCAAATAATATTGTAACTCCATAAAGTGAGACTTCTAAGTTATTACTTTTATTTACACATGCTGTGTCTGACTCAAATATGTATAATTGGATTACCCAATAAAATCCTTTCACTTGGCATGGGATCCCTTTACAGATTAGGATTCCAAATCGATACATATACAACTATGGGTAGAGGTAGGGAACGCTACTAGCAGTCTCCCCCCTCTCCTCTAGTCTCTGTCTTCCTTATGAGAATTAAGGTTCCAAACCCTTGAGAAGTATGAGGATAGCTTTTGTTGTTCAAGGTTTCATTTAATTGTTGATCAAGGGAACCTATCGAATTGCAAAGAGATGCATGATCGATCAAGTGCCATATTTCTTTGGAGGTACTACATTTTTTTTTTTTTTTTTTTGGTAGAACTTTGGAGGTACTACATTTGTGGTACTAAGAGGTAAACTTGAACCCCTTTGTGATCATGTTATATTTATCCTAATGAGAGCAAGAAACAATTTGAAGTTGAGATTTTGGTTCAGGATCATCCCCTCAAACAAGTGGTATCATTAACAACCCTCGTAAACATTAGTGTTTCTCTTTGTCAATTCCAAGTTGGCTTTGTTATCCAGCTTTAGGTGGAGTTACTAGGCTGAGGCTACAGACCTTGCCTATGGCCAAGGCCTTAGGCTGGGTTTTTTCTTCTCCGACAACTTCTATTCTTAAAAAATGTGTTTTTTCTCTCTTTTTTTTTTAATTTTTTGGTTGTTAATAACATCCTATAGAACTACCCAAGGGGACTTTACTCACACACACAAGATGGGAGGGGGGGGGAATGCGTGTGACAGGAGTTGGTCCCTAGACCACAAACCTGGTGCCTTCTCTACCAGCAGAGGCTGCAACCAGTGCACTATGCATTGGATTCACAAATGTGTTTTTTTTCTCACTAGCCTATAGGCCAACCTATATTTAGTAGCTATGTTGCACCCATGGTGGCCCTTGCCCTTAAACCCTCATTCCCACACATGGCTAGTAGGGGGCAACCATCAAAAGTTAGCAGGTTATAGTCCTGCCTCACCACACCGCACAAACCTCTAATTAGCCCCCTCCAACATTCCTCCCACTTATTTACCAAAAATAAAAAAATAAAACATCCCTCCTACTTTCCATCGACTGCCCGTGGCCAGCCCAGTGTAGGAGGCTGCAAGTGGCTTGACCGCACCTAGTGCCCGAGTCTTTGCGCATGGCTACAGGCTAGCGTAGAGCACTCTCTGCAAGCTAGCCGGCAAATGTGTGCCCTAGTTGATGGTAACTCTGGTTCTTACCTTTCTTTGCAGGTCCTTTGTTTTCTCAATTAATTTAAATATTTTAATATTAAGTTATGTAAGGGAAGTTATTAGTCAACGGGAGAATGTGGGATATATCGTGGAGAGTGGATGACGTGGTTGTGTAGTTATGATAAGTAATAGAGTGTAATAGATATCTTACATGTTAAGTGTTGAGGAAGTTGGAAGATGTATTGTGATGGCTACCTTTTAGGGGTATGTTTATTAGTGAAATAATTAAGATACAAAGAAGATAATTACCTAAATCTTCTCTTAAAGAGAAGGACGTTCGGTTTTGTCTATAAAGCCAAGAGGTTGGCTACCTCCAAATTAGCCAAAACCTTATTTTCTCTCTTTCTCCTATTTTCTCTCCCTCTCTCTACCATGTCCCTATCATCTAGTATCAGAGTCGGTTCCACATGGAGCAGATTTCTAGCAAGATTAGATACTCAATTGAGAAGTCTCAAATTGTTGAAAAAATCTTGCAAAATGTTGAATCCATGGCTACTAACATTCCTATGTATCCAAAGCAGTCGACAAAAGAGGAGAAGAAGAAGAAGAAGAAGAAGAAGAAGATGATGATGATGATGATGAAAGAGAAGAAAATGAACGTACCAGTCACCACTTCCTTCAAGTAAATGCTCGTTTCTATGATTGGATTATCACACAGTGACATGTCGATCCTAGATTCATTAACTAGAATTTTTCCTATCAAGATATGAGATCTTGGTGGTCCTTGAGGACAAGGAGAATTTGAGAGGGAGGGAATGTTACGTGTTAACTTTTTCAGTAAATTTAAATATTTGAATATTAAGTTATGTAAGGGAATTTATTAGTCAATGGGAGGATGTGGGATATATCGTAGTTATGATAAGTAGTGGAGTGTAATATGTATCTTACATGTTAAGTGTTGAAGAAGTTAGAAGATGCATTGTAACGGCAATCTTTTAGGGGCCTATTTATTAATGAAGTAATACAAGATACGAAGAAGATAATTACCTAAATTTTCTTAAAGACAAGGATGTTCAGCTTCATTTGTAAAGCCAAGAGGTAGGCTATCTCCTAATTAGCTAAAACTCAAATTTCTCTCTTCAATTCTCTCTCTCTCTCTCTCTCTCTCTCTCTCTCTCTCTCTCTCTCGTATCCCTATCATCCTTGTGACTATAGACACCTAATTTTTTTTACCCAAGAGTGGACTATGCAATGACGAATTGATATATCCTCTTTTTTTCTAGCTCCTTTTGAGCCAATCCGTTTTTGTCATTGGTGTTGTAACCCGGCAGTCATTGAGAGGGGGTGGTGAATCAGTGAGTCCAATTTTAATTCTCAAAAACATGTTCAATATTTGACCAAGCAATACTTGATACACATGTCCCTATACATATCCCTATTTGCACATAGTTGAACCTCTCATAGGCACTTCCAAGTGTGCACACTCATTCTGCATTCCACGCACTTCAATATATGTAATGCAAACAATAAGCATACCCACAATACACGGTTTTTACGAGATTCAGTAATTTACCTGCGTCCTCGGATTAGTGCCTGTAAAGGCTTCGTACCTACTCAATACACTACTTTTGACTACTCCCACAGTCGGCACCCACACCCGATTTTCTTAAGCCGAAGTTAAGATGGCACTCGCAATGCTAATGCAATGTGTAACACCCACTCCTAGTGCTTAGAACCCACTAAGCACTCAATATAAAAATATAATAAATTGAGGTTTATATCAATGCCCTACAATCAAGCCCTACCTAGCATATATATTTATAACTTACTAGCATGCTTACAGTTCATCCACAACTAACCTAGCATGTATACAATTCATCCACAACTAACCCTAACATACATACATATCATCATATATGCATATAATGTAAATCCAAGGTTAGAGAATCTCACAATCGATTTCTTGGGATGACTAGGAACTTGCATTGACTACTGGAACCTCTACTAACAAGCACTCCCTTGTTCTCTTCTTTTCAGATCTTTTTACTCTTTAAAGCATCAACACAACATCCTCAAGCTCTATTCTCTTATCTTTTATTTTTCTCTTAGCTTGAAATCAATACTCCATTAATAGAGCTCACCAACACATAAAACCAGCCTTCAATGTAGCACACATCACTCACTTGGAGCTTCGAAAATCACTTAATGGTCATTAATAGGGGGGCTTCTCTGTCAAAAACCGCTATCTTACACCCTTTAAAATCCTTTTTTTCTTGCTGCCAATGTGTAGAGCACGAAAAAAATAAAGAAGCTGCAACTTCAATGGACGGAACTAATCTAATCTAGTAGCTTCATATCATAGCCATATGGAATCTCCATATAGCTTCCTATGTACGCACGAAACACACAGGCTACACTTGATCCTGTGTGGCACCAACCCATAACATCCTATGCACTCCACCAACGAGAATCCTTGCACAAGCATCTTCATTACTAGAACCAGCGCACATCTCAGTAACCACAAGATTAGAACCATGCCTATGTGGCAGAATCTGAGCCTTTGATTAAGGATCTCTTTGACTCTTTTAAATAGCAGCTAAGCCCCTGCTCCCACAAACTTCAATACCAAAAACCCCTAGCAGCTAAAACCTTCAAAATCTTAAGATTACATAAAAACCCCTCATTTTTTAAAAATAAAGTCTGCAAAATCCTCCCAACACCGAGAGCAAACTGGGATTTTTCGGTTTGAAATTTTGAACCAGCTTCACGGAAATGCATGTAACTTTTTCATGCTTTTTCTGATTGAGACAATCCAAAGTGCGTTGGAACCATGACTTGACGCTCTAAAAAGTTTCAGAAGATCCGATCATCTGAATCAATCATATAAAAAGATCAAAATGCCCCTAGTCTTTTTCGATGCCGCATCTTCCTCATATGGAATCAAAACATAATGAAATTAAAAGCATTAGAAAGATTGGATTCTTGTCGTGTCGCTACATGGAAAAAAAAATTTCCAAAAAAATTCATCTTTAATGCCGAAATTGCCCTGACTGCCATAAGCCTATATTTTTACCGCGGATGCCGTAACTTCTTCATACGATATTGGAATGTGACGAAATCAAAAGAATTGGACTAGATAAGTTACAATATATCTTTTTCATGAAAAAATCATCCTCCAAAAAATTCATTTTCAGTGTTAAAAATACCTCTGAGCGTAAATAGATCAATTTTGTCAGTTTTGACTCGGAATGCCGCACCACCGACTGTAGGTGTAGCAATCCACTTCATGTACACCATATGGATCTATTATTTCATCGGTGACATTGAACACTATCACGTCATCACTTTCATCCATGTCTCCCAAACTGACCATGTCACACAGCCACGTGTCTAGGGTTGCCAATAGGGACAACCATAGAACAACAGTTGGAACCAATCATGAGTAACGAGATAACAAGCCTCCAAATATGGACCAAATATGTTCCGACATTTCTTATCTGAAGAAGGCAGTGGAGGGAGTGAGAAATATGATTTTGAAAGTTTTACCATAAATAGCTCCTGAAAAGAGTTAAACCTGAAATTGTTAGGGTGCAGAGACGAATGTGGTCATAGCTGATGATGAATTAGTAATCAATTCCAGCCTTGTACCTTCCTCATTTACAGAATTTAATGAGACTAGTATCCTTAAAGAGAAGGTGGAAAATACTTGAGCATGCCCTTAGAAGTGTTTAGGGCATGAAAGAACAAATCATAGATTCTGAAGGTTACATTTCTTCTCAAACACTACCTTACTGAAGGGATTCAAGTGGAAGTCTAAGAAGGTCAATGGAATAGGAGATCTGAGGGTTCATTTGAGAGCCAACAAGGTAGCTGAAGGTTAAAGGCTTCACTATAACCAACTAGGTTAAGCATTTTAGCTCATCTTAATTGGACCAGCACCATGTTGGCTTATATCACTAGATACCTCCCAAACCCGTATAGATGATACATTACAAAAAGCCTTTAAGAAAAAATGAATAAACAACTGACCGTACCAATAAGTGCGAGGGCATGCCAGAATCCTTCCTGATGGATACATTGGTAGATCTAACTTCGATCAAACGACTTGGGATCTCCTCTTGCCCTGATTGCTCCAGGAACTTTGGGGTAATCAAAACCATTAAGAGACAAAGGAATAAATCTCGATGTATTCCTCACCAAATGGGATTTTTTTAATACAATGCACTAGAGCCAACTGACTCTGTGGAAACAGAAATTTAAAATAAGACAAAGAGTTCTACTCAATCTCTAATTCTAACAAATGAAAAGCAAAGGAATAAAAGAGTTGCATTGTTGTTGGATTCTTGTGTAATTGGTCGACCCTTCTTTTGGCCAATCTCCTTTCCTTATATAGCTCATTGTCTAACCGCTCCACTATGTACACCATCATCCCACTATCCCCACTGAGTTGAGCTCCAACAGGCACCTGACATTTGTCCCATGGCATTAGCTTTTGACATGCATGCCTTTAACCGTCCTCACGTATGGGTGTCGTGTCGTTTGTGGGTAACAGACTTATGTTACATTAGCCCACATCTCCTTTTTGCGCTCAAGATGATTTTGTCACATCATCGGGCACATATTTTCAAATTTGGAGCCAACAAATACTAAGATGGAACTGTCTTTATACCACTAAGGAGCATTGAAGAGAACATTATCACGCTCATCCAGTGAAAAATTTCCACAGAGCAAAATCCACCTTTAGTGGTGAGAACTTAATGAACTCCCAAGTTAATCCAGAGGATAGCCAAGTAGCCTTTCAGAGGATCAAGTTGTAGATGAGTCCACCCAACTACATAACCAAATAGGTCAGTAGAGCTAGAGGGAATTCTACCCTAAAAAAAAAGTAGAGCTAGAGGGAAGAAAATCAATACCAAAGAAAGCAATGCTCTCTACAATGAAGACTTAAAAGACAAACCCTTTTGACAGTGTATGAACTTTTTTTTAAACCATAAACTTATCTAAATACCGTTGGTCGGACCCTGAAACTTTATTAATAGAAGATACATTATGAAAATACAACAGAGGGATATAACCCGCCTTACCCCAATCCCGGCATCCAAAGATTAGATTAAACAAAATAAGAAAATAAAAGCCATTACCCATCCCAAATATGAGACCAAAGAGAAGATGGGATTCATAAACCAGCCACAACCAAACTAGTTTGGAAAAGAAGAGTACACTATGAAACAAACTTTTGAGCTACTTTTAATAGAAAAATTAGCACATGCATCAACTACCCTATGAGACTCTCTCACTAAATATCGTATCGAAACAATTACCGAATGCAAGAGCTTAAAGAGAGTGTTCCACTAATATCATGATTTCCAATACCCTTAAGGCCCGTTTGTTTAGAAGGGTATGGATTTTTTCAACCCCTTTGAAAAGTGTAACATTTGGTTGAGTGGGGTAGGAAATTGTCTAGACAACATTGGGTTATAGAGCTTTTCCTGTCTGCTGATGAGGCATTCACCTCTCCTCCTTTCAAAGTCCTACCAAATTGGTGGGACTTTGTGGGGCAGTAATGCTCATTGTTCAACGACTCTCTCTCTCAGATTCTCCCTCATCTTCTTCTTCTTCTTATTCTTCTCACTCTTTGGTAGTTTTCCACTAGATCCCATCGACTTTTCTGGAAGCTCTTTGCTGGAGCTTGAAAACATCGACGGATGATTCGAAGGTGGCAATGCTACATCACCACCACAGCCCAGAGATTTATCATTAACCGATACAGATCCTGAAGGAACGACAATAGAACCACCGCTCATTGTGATTGTGAACTGAGGCTTCCCGCCAAATACGATTTCTCCTCCAACTCGATCTGATCATCGAAGGCAGAAAAGCAAGCAACGATCTTTGGATCACTATCCCTAACCATCATGTCTTGTTGTAGATTCCATCTGAATTCACTCAAAATATTGTTATCTTGATCGCTGCTAAACAAGGGTTTAAAAAAAAAAATTATCGTTAAGTATCATTGATCTTCTTCTTCTTCCACCTACTGTATACAAAATGCCGATTTCACCTTCTTCTTGTTCTTCTTCCCCTTTTTGGGGGAGGTTTCACAAGATTAAAAAAAAAAAAAAAAAAATAAAATAAAATTGATTTGCTAAACATGTAAATGATATAAAACTGCAACACACAAACGCAATGCCATTTCTGATTCTCTTTCTGTCTCTCCCATCCCTCCCCCTTTCTTCCTCTCTTCTCCTTCTTCACTTTCTCTGCATCTTTGTTCCTCATATCTCTTCATTTGGCATTGACAGGATTAGGGTTTCTGCGTTTTGGATTGTTAGGGTTTTTGGTACCGTTAATATTGTCATGGCCGATGCTCCGTCTAGCCCTAGCGGTGGTAGTCATGGAAGTGATGACCAGAGCCCCATTCTTGAACGTCTTCTTTTCTCTCTTTTCTCTCTCTTTCTCCTCCAAGCTCCCACCCAACCAAACATGATGGGGTGAGATGCTACAGTAATTTCACCACGTCTTTACTTTCCTATCTTTAACCCCATTAACATGTGGGTCCCTTACTGACAACACTCCCACCCCCAACTCCCCTCTAAACAAACGGGCCTTTAGAGATAGATCCCACAATATCTTTTTAAGTCTGAGATGACAACTTCTTAATACCCAAAGAGATATAGTAATGAATACCATTCATTATCACCCTCATCTTTGTCACAAAATTAGAGCATACGCCATAAAAGAGCAAAAATAAAGATGACAATACCATGTAGGGACATGGTAAAGATAGAGGATGTGAGATGTTTAAAATTATAAGTGCTGGGGAGACTTCAACTGTGAAACAAGAGGTCGAGAGTACTGGAAAGGATCACCCAACCACTACAACAACATCACAACTGTCAACTGAATATATTCAAGGATATATCAGAGGAACAATAACAGCTTCAGAGCAACATAATAAAATGTTAGAAAATGTCCTGCAAGTTGTGAAAAATCTTCATATAAAAAAAATGAAAATTTCATCTCTCTTTACTATGGACAAGCTTTTAATATATTTTGTCATAGTTTTATGTAATGACTTAAGACAGATTAGTGTACCTAATTTAAAACAAGTTTAAGTCTTATAGGTGGTGCTCATTTTCTTAATTTATTGGATATTATCTCGCAAAGAGAGAGACATGCATATAACTTTCTACAAAACTTGGATTTGTGGATGAGTTGCACTCCCTATGCCGAATCCACACTTATATGCATTTTACAATCAAATTTAACGATAATTAGGAGAAAATGATACGCTCCCATGGAAGACCCAACTAGATCACCTCTCCAACTTAATGAGGGGAATATCCAATGCTAAGTCATAAAATGCCGCTAGATGCATTTTCCTCTTGTTGGATGAGGTTAATTGAATTATATAGGAGGTCTCCCTAGAAGGTAAAGGTGTGAATTGCATTCTACCACCATTTACCAATTACTGGAACTAAGTAATAGCTTATGCCTTTTTCAATGGGAGTTGCTCTTTTTAATGGAATAAGAGTGTAGGTTTTTTGGATCGCAATTTCGTGATAGTTATTGACCTTATAGTATCCAGCTTATGTTCAAAATAAAATATACAAAAGAATACTTAGATTTTAAAATCATAAGAATGTACTATTTCAGTGTAACCAAACAGTTTTATAGGAAGAATCACTATATAGATTCAGAGTAACCAAACAGTTTTCCAGCAAAAAACATGTACCAAACTCAAGGTAGCCAAACGATTTTTTAGCTAGATAGGCAATTCAGAAAAATATCTCTCAAAAGATTGACATCCATATTCGATACATGCACCATTTGATTTACGCAACCAAATGCATCCTAAGGCAACCCCCGTCACCACCTGACCCAAGATTGCCTTTCATAGCTCTATCGACATTTAAGCGAAGACAAATGCTTTTTTTTTTTTTTTTTTTTTTTTGGGGGGGGGTGTAAAAGTGAAGACAAATGCACTTATTGGAATCCACTAAACAAAGCTAACCTTTAGTTTTAACCTTTGCTATAAGGATTTTAGTCAGGCCGAAAGCCTGGATACTCGTCGTAAGCGAAAGAGAAAAAAAAAAAATACAACAACAATTGCAATCTTGCTTATCTAAACCTTGACAGAGTGAAAATGGTCATATTGCAAAGAACATGCTTAATTAGGATTATCTTACCCCCTCTTGAAAGAAAATTCCTTTTCCAATGTCAAAACCAAAATGATCCTAACGCAATAGATAAGTATACAACGATTGAGACATAAGAATAACATGCATGATCATAGCAAAGTTAAGTACGAGAAAGGCCACCAACCCTTTAACGGGTAGGGAGAAGAACAATCACAAGAGAAGCCATTTGGTCCGGATGAAGCCAGGATGTGGGGTACAAAAAAAAAAAAAAGACAAACCGAAAGGACAATCCCTAGAGGTGGAAAATAGAAAAAGAAAATCAGTGGATGGGAAGACGAGAGGGAGGAAGGAAAAGAAAGACCGTTGGAACCACTCCCGCAATGCCAAGCAAAAACCACACCGACATTCTTGTACGGATTCTTCCACCCAATGGGTTGTTAATGTGTTTGGTTTGTTAGGGTGGGAATTTGGACAGACAAGCTCACGATTCATGTCGGCCCATGTGGCCCTCTATTTCTTCCACCCCGCCCCCAAAGTCTTGGTAAATCGGTGGGACTTTGCTGGGAAAGTTCCATGTCGATCACTGCAAAATCTCTCTCTCTCTATCCTCCCACGTACACCCTCTACTCCCTCTCGCACCCCTGCCTTCCCCTTGCTCCCTGCAGCCCTATGAATGCTATAGGACCCTCCTCACTTTGCACACCCAAATCAAATGTGATTGAAGCATATGATTGAAGATTCGCTTTAACAAAAACGCCTGTCAAATCGAAACCAAATCAGATTACCGGCTTCAACAACACCACCTCTGATGATGTTCAACATCAAAACAAAACCTTGGAACGAATCCCTATTTCTTTCCATCATTCAATCCTTTATACATCTAAATCCAATGTGCACCCACTTCAACAACCCAAATCGGATGTTCAACATCTGCAACCTTCAGCTCTGCAACTGCCCTCCACAAGCCTCCACTTGGAAACCCGCTCTACAATCGTTTGATACGGTGGGCAACAGGCAGCCAAGGCTGCCGGGCAATTGCAACCGAACTCTCTGCCCGCAAGGCCCTTGCGGCTTAGATGCACAATTGACCAAATCTTCCACCTCGCCTTCTCCAATTTCTGTTGTGGATATCTCTCTCGCCTCTTTATTTTCCCCCCGTCTTTCACCCCAATTGCACGTGGAGCCCATTAGTCAAGAAATCCCTCCCGATACCTCCCTTGAAACAAACAGGGCCTGAAAGACAAGAGGGTAGAGGAAGTAAATGAACTTTAGGTGAGAATCACAATGAGATGGCAGGAAAAAAGGAGAAGGCTAAAAACAAAAAATAAAAAATAAAAGAAAAAAGGTGAGGGGAGAGATAGAGATAAATTATGCAATATGTCGTAGAGGTTGAAAAGGTTCAGAATCCTCGACCTTATGACAGAGCTCTCATAAACCTCTAATTTAGTAACATTTATATGCTTACAATTAGGGGTTTCAAATTTGGCCTTGTGAGTCCGCACCTGCCCTATGCCCGAACACAGCTTGGGTTGGATTAATTTTTCAACTATGAGGGTGGACTAGGGTTAGATTTTCAGGCCCGATGCAGGGTCAGTGCATGCCAGAGTTGAAGCCGGCTCAGCCCAACCCTATTTAGGTTTCCCAATTTCTCACTAACAAGCTTGCAACTATTCTGCCTATGCTTATCTATCACGAACATGTTGGTGTTTGATGTCTTGTATTTCGTCGCAGTTTAATCCAGGGAGTACTGGTATCAGAGGTCTAGGTTTCCGTTTTATAGGGTTTACTATCACGATGGCAGGGAAAGGATCGAATGTCAAGTATGACATAGAGAGGTTTAATGGGAAGAACAATTTCACCCTCTGGCGTCAAAGGATGAAGGATCTTCTGATACAGCAAGGTTTGGCGAAAACGTTGTTGGGGAAGTCGAAGAAACCTGAAAAAATTACTGACGAAGATTGGGAAGAGATGGAGGAAAAGGCGGTAAGTGCTATTCGATTAAATCTTTCTGATGATGCCCTACAATATGTTGTGGGTATCGATTCTGCACCGCAGTTATGGGCGAAACTTGAAAGCATCTACATGACAAAGTCCTTAACGAACAAGTTGTTCGTGAAGAAGCAATTGTACTCTCTACAGATGGAGGAAGGTACGGATCTATTAGAGCATCTTAACATGTTCAATCAGATCGTAAGTAAACTTGCAAACCTGGAGGTTAAGATCGAGGATGAAGACAAGGCGTTACTATTGCTGTCGTCGCTCCCAGAATCATATGATCATCTAGTAACGACTCTCTTGTACGGGAAGGAAACCCTTGAGATGGATGAAGTCGCAGCCGCCCTCATGTCCAATGATACAAGGAAGAAGGCCAGTAGTACGAAATCTCAAGGAGAAGGTTTTTTCGGAGGTGACAAGGAGCAGGAAAGAGGGAGATCAAATCAGAAGGGATCTGGGAAGAGTCGATCGAAATCAAAAGGGGTAAAGACAAAGGTCTCTTGTTACTATTGCAAGAAGGAAGGTCATATGAAGAGAGATTGCTTAAAGAGGAAGGCGGACTTAAAGAAGAAAGGTGTAGATAAGGCATCTGAGGAAGCTAGCATGGCTGACAGTTCAGATGGAGATGATGGAGATGTACTCTCTATATCATCAGGTAAGAATCAACCTTCTGATTCTTGGATTTTAGATTCTGGATGTTCATATCACATGTGTCCACATAAGGATTGGTTTGATACATATCAACCATATAATGGTGGGTCTGTCCTAATGGGGAATGATGCCGTATGCAAGACCATTGGGATAGGCACTATCAAAATCAAGATGTTTGATGGGATAGTAAGAACCTTAGCAGATGTGAGACATGTACCAGAATTAAGGAAAAACTTAATATCTTTGGGGGCACTTGACTCAAATGGCTGTAAGTACATAGCAGAAGGTGGAGTTCTCAAAGTTATTAAGGTGTAATGGTTGTTATGAAGGGACATCTAGCAGGAAACCTATACAGACTCATAGGGAGCACAGTTATAGGTGGAGCATCTGTGACTACAGATGCAGTATTTGATACAGATGATACCTATCTGTGGCATATGCGGTTAGGGCATATGGGAGAAAGAGGATTGATGGAGCTTCATAAAAGGAAAATGTTGAAGGGAGTAAAAACTTGTAAACTGAACTTCTGCAAGTATTGTGTGTTCGGAAAACAGTGCAAGGTTAGCTTCAAAACTGCAAAACATAAGAGTAAAGGGGTGCTTGATTATGTACACAGCGATGTATGGGGTCCTTCAACAACAAAATCTAAAGGTGGGGCAGAATACTTCGTGACCTTTGTTGATGATTACTCAAGGAAAGTCTGGATCTACTTCATGAAGCATAAAAGTGAGGTGTTCACTAAATTTAAGGAATGGAAGGCTGAGGTAGAAAGGAAGACATGAAAGAAAATTAAATACTTGAGAACAGACAATGGAGGAGAGTACACATACAAGCCGTTTCTAGAATTGTGCAAAGCTGAAGGGATTACACGTCACTTCACAGTTCCAAAGACACCACAACAAAATGGTGTAGCTGAAAGGATGAACAGAACACTTCTAGAAAGAGCTCAAAGTATGAGGCTGAATGCAGTGTTGAGCAAGAGATTTTGGGCAGAAGCAGTGAACATGGCATGTTTCCTCATTAATAGGTCTCCATCAAAGGCGATTGATTGTAAAATTCCTGAAGAGGTATGGACAGGAAAACCATTAGATTATTCTATTCTAAAAATATTCGGTTGTCCAGCCTATGCGCATGTTGAGAGTGAGCAGCGTTCCAAGTTAGACTCAAAGTCTAGGCAATGTATCTTTCTTGCTTTTAAGAAAGGTGTAAAGGGATTCAAATTGTGGGATCCAAGTTCACAAAAAGTTGTGATTAGCAGAGATGTTGTGTTTGATGAGTCTCATATAGTGAAGTCAAATCACAATTCACAAGCAGTTGATGAAAATAAAGAAGGTTCTAATGTGCAGGTGGAGTTAGGTGAGTTAGAAACAACAAGAGAGAATGAGTCATCAAGTGAATTACCAGGACAACAGGAAGCAGTAGAAGTTCCCTATACTGTGGCAAAGGGTAAAGGGAAACGTACTCACAAAGCACCTATAAGATACGGGTTTGAGGATATAGTTGCCTATGCCCTCACTGTAGGTATAGGTGATCCATCTTCCTACCATGATGTTTTGAGTGATGCACAGCATGATAAATGGATGACAGCTATGATGGAGGAAATGGAATCTCTACAGAAGAACAAGACTTGGGAGATTGTGGAAAAACCCAAGGGAAGAAAAATCATTGGGTGTAAATGGGTCTTTCGTAAGAAAGAGGCAGCATCTGAGAAGGAGCGTGAAAGGCATAAGGCCAGACTTGTAGCCAAAGGCTATGCACAGAAGGAAGGGATAGACTACAATGAAATATTCTCTCCAGTGGTGAAACACACTTCGATCAGGGTACTACTTGCTTTGGTGGCCATGTATGATTTAGAGCTTGAACAACTTGATGTGAAAACTGCATTTCTTCATGGTGACTTGGAGGAACAGATTTACATGGAGCAGCCTGAAGGTTTCAAGGTGCAGGGAAAGGAAGACCATGTTTGTCTGCTTAAGAGGTCGCTTTATGGCCTTAAGCAATCTCCTAGGCAGTGGTACAAGCGCTTTGATTCCCACATGATGAAGATTGGCTACATAAGAAGTGAGTATGATAGTTGTGTTTATTATAAAGTGTCAAGTGATAATTCCATTATTTTATTGATGCTTTATGTTGATGACATGCTCATTGCTGCAAAGAACAAA
>NC_056567.1:3081109-3089580 GCF_013358625.1 Macadamia integrifolia | reverse complement strand
TGAGCACGAGCGTTGTAACCCTATTCTCCATTGATAGTGAAGCAGGATCTCATCTCACCGGGGACGTAGGCAACCTTGCCGAACCTCGTAAAATCCGTGTGCATTGTTTGTTTTGTTTTTTCATTATCTTCTGCATCGTTTTAGGATTGCGTTTCTACAAATGGAGGAAAGGGAGATCCATGAAAATATAGCTCTAGCTCATGAGCTTGCTGCTGACCTCGACAAGAAAAACTGTAAATTTTACTTGTGAATAATTATGTCTTTAAACATGTGTTGAGTATATTTGACATGAGACAAATGGATTTGTGTATCTTTTCTTACTTTTAACAATCAGGTAAATTGACTTGAGGTAAGGATAATTCTAACTTTGAATTAGGATAGTTCTTGAAATTTTAGGGTTAGCAAGTGTTAGGGCCAAAGCAGGGTTATCTCAGCTTTGAATGGTAACATAGGGTCGGGGTCGGGGTCGGGGTCGGGGTCGATTAGGGCCAACCCGGCCTCCCTCAGCCTTATCAGAGCAGGTCTTTGTTGGGCTGGGCCCAACAGATTTGGGCTTCGATTCAGGTTTTAAGGCCCTAAATCAAGGCAGGGGTAGGTTGGGTTAACTAAGGAGATCCATACCATATTGGACTGGGGTTTTAAAAAGCTTGGCAAAACCTAACCCTGTTAATTGCAACCCTACTTACAATGTGTAGCACATGGTATGGCTACATTTATAAGACAATGTGAAAGTACAATGTAGGATGCATTGTGATAGTACTCAAATTTATGATTGTAATACCACCTAAATAATCATCCAACTAATATTTTCCAATGCCTAAAGTGCTTGAGATTTTCTTCACTCTTCTTGGCAGATGGTGAATCCTATTGTATTTTGTACATGTAAACACCCGCCTATCAGAATGTCTCACCTGGCAAGAAACCAACGAGAGAGACCATTATATTCTTCATACGAATTTACCCAATCCGACTACTCCATGTATAAAGGGAAAAAAATCCTCTATTTTTCTCATCCCTGTTTTTCCTTGTTTTGCTACCTACAGAACACGATACGTGGACAACTTTAAGACCAACGCACCGGATGTAATAATCCTCACCCAACCTTGACCGTTGATCTTAAAGTTGTCCACGTGTCGTGTTCTGCAGGTAGCAAAACAAGGAAAAATAGGGATGAGAAAAATAGAGGATTTTCATCCTGTATAAAGGGACTCTCACTAGAACGTACAAGGGAAAAATGAGGTAATTAGGTGGTTAAGATATTATTCATTTGGTAATGACTCAAGGGCATTGATTGAAGCATGGAATGCATGGTACCACTTTCCTCTACCATTATAAATAAGGAAACGGACCTAAAATAAAATAAAAATAAAATAAAATAAAATAAAATAAAATAAAAAGACCTCTAATCCTTTTCTCTTGGTTCAAGAATTCACATATATTGCTCCACACCGATTTAGACATTGGAGAGTCTTCCTCGAAGCACAACTCCAGTTCTCTCTTTTATCTATTTTTATATCTCTTCTTTCCAATGTTGCGCAGAAGGAGACAGACGTAACCAAACCGCAACGGCACATATGCATGAAAGCTTTGGTGTTTGTCTGATCATGAACTCATGATCAACCATCTCTCAGGCTGTTGGCCTGCGGCCTATAAACGTTTTACACTTTATATGATACCGGTATTTTGCCTTTTGAAACTAGAGGCAAGATATCTTTTTTTTTTTTTTTGGTAGAAAACTAGAGGCAAGATATCGTGGATATACTTCTTATTAGTTAGAAGTATGCATGAAAGAAGAGAGAGGCCTGAGGAGTACTATCCGATCAGATGGGTCCAAGTGTGGATTGCTTATGACTTGTGAGGATCCCCATCTCCACATCTTTGGGGTTATGAGGATCCCCATCTCAAACCCTGAAGATCATCTCGTTGGATTGAATTAGTGAAAATCTATTTTTTTAATTATTTTTGAGATAAAAATATAACAAGGGAAAAAGAAACTTAATTGTCAATCTGATGTTGCCTGTGCCAGACATAGGTGGACGCAGAAAGATCACGTTGCCTCCCGCTCTATGCGTTGAAAATGCTCACACACCAATGCACTAGATTTATAGGGTTCTTCCTCACATATAGCAATTAGAAGAAACTATCAAGTGTCGACAAGATCCATTAGCCACAGAGACCACAGTGACAAGAAGTACCTCCCATCACCACCAAAAAATGTACCTCTCACCTTAAAAGCAAAACTAGCAACACTGAACATGAAAGAAAACTACCATATCCTGAACTAGAAACAAAAACAAAATGAGACAAATTTTCTCAATGGACTCTTCCCTCCTTGACGTGTTACATTTTTTTTTTTTTTATCGAAAAAGGCTGAGCACATCGCCACCTAGCATGTGTCATCCTATCTCCTTTATATTTAGAAAAGACTCTTTGTCCTCTTGTGTCCAGACTTGTGATTGATGTATGCCACTAGTTACCGAAAGCTAATGATATGTCCAACTTTTTTTTTTTTTTTGAAGAACTCATTTGAACAGCCCACCTTAACAAGCTTATCAAAATGGTCAGTCCATAGTACATCGTGAAATGGTGATGTAGTACATGTTTTGTAGAAATATAACCCTGAAATGATGCAGAAGATAATGGAAAAACAAGAACAAACAATGCACACAGGTTTATGAGGTTCAGCAAAATTACCTACGTCCTCGGTGAGATAAAATCTTGCTTCACTATCAATGGAGAACAGGGTTACAACGCTCATCCTCATACCTCTCAATATTACTTGTGTTATAGAGAACGAAAGTCTCGCTTAGCAAAAAAACCCTAATCCAAAAAGTACAAAATTGCCCTCAAATAGCAAAAAAACTCTAGCGGGACCGTGCCTGTCAAGGCGCCTGCACCAGTACTCCCTGAATTAAACTGTGACGGAATATAAGACATCGTACACCAACAATGTTTTAGATTAGCCACATGTCCAATCTCAAAATCTAATTCAATTAATTACTCTCTTGATTATTGGCATGTGTCCTCATATATATTCATATACACACCGATGGTACTCTTAACCATTATCACACCCTCCAAAAGTCGTGGATTTTCAAAACTTCTATTTTGCTTTTTGGCCAAGGTAAAAATTTTACATATGAGCAAGGGACCATGGGTCTACCACTTCACAAAATTTGAGTCCCACCCTATCTGGACCATGCGTCTACCACTCCAAAAAATTTGAGTCACACCCTATCTACCTCGTAGTAGATATTTGGTTCACCTTGAAGAGTTTATCAAGGCAGACCACTCTCAAAAGTTTTACCCTTAAAATTTTAAAGGATTTGCTCCTTTGCAAAAATCTTGGCCATCTAGAGGTATATGTACTCTTACGGACGGGGAAGGAATGCATTTGTAGCCTCTAAATCTTATACATAATACCAGTGAGAAAGAAAATTGACTAGTTGAAGCCCTTGTGCTCAACGCACGCTTCTTTATTTATTTATTTTTTTTTTTTTTTTTTTTTTTTTTTTTTTTGAGGATCAATGTGGTGAAAGTCAGAAATAAATACATAGTTATTTTCCAACTTAAATATGTACTTACTGATCATTTCATTGCATTGTAGTATATTGTAAGAATGAGGAGCATAGATCCAGCTATGGCACAGCATCAACTTACCTGATACAGAGGGGGGTGGGGGGGATGGAGGAAAGAGAAAAATGTCAAGCACCAGAAGCACAAATGATTTGTCGAGGTCCTGGGAAAGGTGAGTCGAATTGCCAGGTTTTTTATTCTTGAATGGAACAAACCCAACTTTACATACTTCCATTTTGAAATTTATTGGACTACTCTAGCTACACAACTAAGAATAGCTACACAACTAAGAATGGAAAACCTATTGGCTTGTGACTATTTGAACACAACTTCCATGGTCCTAATGATATCGTCTTGGTGGATGAGACGAAGATAGGATTAACGCTAAGTTAAAACTATAGAGATCAACCTTAAAAATAAGATGATTCAAGATTAGTAAAATAAAGACAGAGTATATGGTGTGTAATTTTAGTCACACCATAATGAATAATGATATGGTGCCAATTGAGGAAGAGAAATATCGGAAAGTGACTCCTTTAGGTATCTGGGTTCAATTATAAGTAAAGATGGTGGCATAACAGAGAATAAAATGGGATGGATGAAGTGGAGAGGTGCAACCGGAATACTATGTGATCAACTTATCCCGTTAAAACTCAAAGGAAAGTTCTATATGACTGTTGGACAACCGGTTATGAGGTATGGGGTCGAATGTTGGGAAGTTAAGAAGTGTCATATTTCGAAGCTATGCATAATAGAGATGAGGATGTTAAGATGAATGTATAGAAAAACTAAAAAGGATAACAAGCTCCAAGAAAGTTGTTGAGATGTTTTGATCATCTTCAATGACGGCCTAAGGACGCCCCAATTAGGAAGAGTGATATGATTCTGATTGAATGACTAAAAGAACTAGGGTCATGCTTAAAATGACCATAGGAAAAGATGTGAGAAATGACACGCATAGTTTGGGTCTTGTACCAAGTATGACCTCGGATGAAGCCTATTAGAGAACAAGGATCCATGTCGCCAATCTCATTTAACAAAAATTTGCTTGAATTGCTAGGTTGTGCCTCTTTCCTTTTACTTTCATCTTTCATTTTCATTTTTCATCTTTCTCTAGTCATCTTGCATTTTTCTTTGCTCATTTTTCATTTTTTTCATTTCTCATTTCTCATCTCATTTTCTGTCCCTCTTTTCTCATCTCTTCTTACCTCTTTTCTGTTTGAACCTCAATTTTCCATACTTTGTCTTGTTTGGATCCATATAGCTGACTCCATTAAGTTGGAATAAAGCTTAATTTTCGATTTTTGTTATTTCTACAGTCCTGATTGCAAAATGTAAGCCAGTGCAAAAACGACTGCACTAGAAAGTTCCTTTTACACCCTTAAGGCCTTAACGGGTGTGCTTGAAAGGAGGCCACCGAAGCTCCCACGCAAATATTTTATCTTGATGCAGACTGAATTTCCTAACAAAAAAACCTCACCAAATCCTCTTGAATTGTAACCATATGCACCGCAAGCTACATTACCATGATTTGACTTTGATATCCCCAAGAGCATTTCAGTGACAAAAAATGAAGTTAGGATTGTAGGTAAGAGAACAGATGTATTTATAGTAAACATTTCATCAGGACATGTGTTCTACACAACATGCAAACTCTCTCATCTTGTTCAATATGGTGTCTGCCTTTGCTTCTAGGTTAGGTATTGGTTTTGCATTACAAGATCCTTTTCATATTTGGTTAATGAATGCAGTGTAGTTCCCTTGGTTCTTTAATCAATTTTCTTTCTACCAAAAAAAATAGTGAAGTAAACAGTCATGAAAGCAATACCATTATTCATTACTGGAAGCTTCTACCTTCATAGCTTTGAGCAATATACAGAAGTGACACCACCTTTTCTGAAAACATCACCATGGTAACACCCACACCCCACACCCCCCCCCCCCCCCCCCAAAAAAAAAAATAAAAATAAAAATTAACAAATAAAAGCATAACTATTCAAGTCGTGATTGCTATATCTTCAAATTCAGTTGCTTCCCTTGGATTTAATTAGGAAGGCATGCAAATAAGTCTCACCAGAAGCAACCAATGTAGAGAGACTCTTATAACGTGGCACATACTCTTTGGTTATTCAGATCCAGGCAGCTGCTCTTCTAGCAAACGAGAACTCCAAGACTTCCTCAACCGTACAATTCGTTTTCGGTGTCCACGACCCTGTTTGTGTTGTTCCCATTCATGTGCTCCCCGCAGAACTCTATTCCCACAGGCCTATCAAGGGAGAGTCAAATACATTATTATGATCGACATTTGCATATCGACAAAAAAGCTCCATAGGCAATACAAGTTATCAAGCATGCCTAACCTCACAAATATATTGGGACCACAAGTCCCTAGGCACAAATTTTTGCCTCTCTGTAACATTGAGTGTGTCTGACTTGAGACCTGAGCTTCTATCCTCGGACAAAAATGATTTGATTATGTCGACGGCCGGTTGGACCACTTGTTTATGCCATGATTCATCAGAGCCGTCTGCAAATGTATTCAATTCAATTCTGGTTGCAACAGCTAGAAATATTGATCTTACAAAACAAGGATTAAAATATTTAATAGTAATCAAAAGACATACAATCTAAAGCTTCGGTTGCATCAACATAATGCATGTCCCATCCGAAAAATGCCTGTAGCCGACTGAGCCTCCTCTTCTGGGGAGAAAAATAAATCCTAGCATATTTTAATGTTGAGATTTTACATGGACTACAACGATAACTGTTAGCTGATTCATTTTGATGATTTGAGTAATATTGAAGGACATCCCTAGTATTCAAACCTCATATGTTTTTCTGCATGGTGTAAAAAACAAAAGATGCAAGTCAAGTGAACTCACTTGGCGACGAACAAGCCTTCGAGTGTTCATTTTCACCCTGTCAATGGCTTCTCTCAGCAGAAATTTTTTAGGGTTATCATCAGAAGAATTCAGAACTGCCATGAAGTTCTCTCGCAGTATCTCACAATTCCTGAATGTTGGCATTGTGATGCTGGCCCCAGCAGTGGAGTCATAACCTTTATCTGTGGTTTGAGAATAAGAAGTTTCTGTTCTGTGAACTCTTAAAAAATCCTCAAATTCCCGAACACCAATAGCCTGCCTTAAGCCTCGAGTATAATCTGCGTATGGGCTGTAGATGTCATAGACTTCCTTCAGTAAACCAGCATCAATCATGTGATCTACTCTTTGCTCCACAAATTGGTCCAGCACAGGGAGAGAAGCATCCACACATATAAAACAGCAATCATATCTGAAATCATCCACTCGACCCCACCTCTGCCCTGCCAGATGCAAGATTAGAGCATTTTTCAGACAGGAGGATCAGGCTAGATTCAACTTTGACAACAACTTTGCTTTTTCCATGAATAACTTTTGACAACACATTTCCTTAATTAAATTTAAAAGAATAAAATAAGAAAGAACATTGACAAACATTGATACCAGAAGACAAGGACCTGTGTAGATGGTAAGCCTGTCTCCACAGACCACATAGTAAACTTTTATGTGGGAAACAAGGGCAGTGTAATATTTGCAGGAAAATAGAAGTGCCTCGTACTAGTATTGTAGTGGGCGGGCCTGTGGCACAACGGTTAAGTTGCACTATCGCAACATGTTGGTCACAGGTTCAAAACTTGAAAACAGCCTCTTCTAAGAAGCAGGGGGCAAGGCTGCATACACTTGCCCCTCCCAGACCCTGCAGTAGCAGGAACCTCGTGCACTGGGTTGCTCTTTTTTTTTTTTGGAGACTATCTTTTAAGTTCTCATGCACAAATAGTACAAGCATCAAACAAAACTATCCCTCAAAATTAGCATTAGCATACATGTATAAAAAAAGAAGTGAAATGGAAACATAGGGCACTGTTGTAAAAATGGCAGAAGAATCCAATGAGTTACTGTAGAATAAATGAAATAAATGAGACAACCTTACACCACACTTTACATGACAAAATAAAATAGAAATCCAACAAATACTTCATTTTAATACTTTAAACAAGTTCACAACAAATTTAAATTTTCTAGATGAAAGAACAAAATCCCTGACAAGCAGTTCGAAGACGACATATGTAATGACAATGACTCTAATCAATAGGAAGCACAAACCTCTGCAGCCTTTCCTTGAAACAGTTTGCTAGGGAGAACACTGCGGTGAGCATACAAATTAAGATAATGATTTACCTGCAAGGGATACGAACCAATTTTAATACAACTAACCTCATACTTTATTTAAGTAGTGAACGCAATTCCTTTTACCATGTAATCAGGCACAGTTCTTTCACAACACACACTGAAAAAAATCCAACATGCCATGTGCTAGTAAAGCACATCCTACCAGCTACAAAATACATGCTCCTTGATGCAGATACGGCTGCCCTTTCTTGGTTACCAGCATGACCGGCTTTGGAAGCCAAGAGCCAAGAAGAACCGGTCCAGCCCAGGGTTTTGGTCCAACAAGGGTTGGAAATAAAATTAGTAGTTTACTTAGTATTTTATTTCATGCTTTTAGTTTCCAGACTTGAACGTAGGAGTAGGATTTATTTCCTTGCTTTGGTTTCCTTTTATAGTTGTTTCATAGTTTAGGCTAGTTTCCATTCCAGTTACGTTTCTAATTTCATGTTCCTATTTTCCTATATATTAGTTGTAATCGATTGAAGTTTTAGAGAGCAATTTGATTATTGAATGAATGTGTGAGTGTGATCCTCCTTTTTCCCATCTCTATTCTGATTTCCCCTCCCTTCCCTAAGGGTTCTCCATCAATTGGTATCAGAGCCGAAGGATCCTATTCCTTCCCCATCTTTCTTCTTCCCTTCCCATTCTCTGTGTCGGATTCCACCGATACTGAGAACACAGTGAAAA
>NC_056567.1:3069472-3081089 GCF_013358625.1 Macadamia integrifolia | reverse complement strand
GAGACAACCTTACACCACACTTTACATGACAAAATAAAATAGAAATCCAACAAATACTTCATTTTAATACTTTAAACAAGTTCACAACAAATTTAAATTTTCTAGATGAAAGAACAAAATCCCTGACAAGCAGTTCGACGACGACATATGTAATGACAATGACTCTAATCAATAGGAAGCACAAACCTCTGCAGCCTTTCCTTGAAACAGTTTGCTAGGGAGAACACTGCGGTGAGCATACAAATTAAGATAATGATTTACCTGCAAGGGATACGAACCAATTTTAATACAACTAACCTCATACTTTATTTAAGTAGTGAACACAATTCCTTTTACCATGTAATCAGGCACAGTTCTTTCACAACACTCACTGAAAAAAATCCAACATGCCATGTGCTAGTAAAGCACATCCTACCAGCTACAAAATGCATGCTCCTGAAATGCCATTGTAGGAAAAAAGCATAAAGGAAATTGATTCTTAACCATCGTAAGTGTATAACCACCTACAGATTTCGATTCCCAGTACTCCTTTTTATTTAACGCTATAAACATCAGTATTTCACCAATTAAACAGTAGACAACAAATATCAAGAAAAGATAGGATATTACAAGTTATTTTCTGACTGTACCAATCCCTTGCATAGAGATCTCCTAAATGGAGATGTGTCAAGTGTTTGATACCACACAAGGTATGCCATGTGTTTGTCATCAGCAAAAAGAAGAATAGCTTCCAAGTTCCAACTATAATAGAGAAAATATGGGTTAAATTTAGATAATTGTATGATATCATTTAGTAGATACAGACTTATCAGAAGAACTAATCAGGTTATTGAAAATAAAAAGATAATTATCACCCAAAAGAAAAAGATAATAAGATATTATATAATGAATTTATGCCCCGGGGCGGGGGGAGGGGAGGAGTTGACCCTTACTTTCCTATGGTCATTTGGATGAATCCTGTTCGCGGAATCTGGATCAAGCTCTTTAAGACGGTCAAAATTACTCAAATTATCACCAGCCAAGTCAACTTCGTGGTCTAGTGGCTTCTCTCCTGCAAAATATAGCCCATATTAAAACAGAGAATTGCAAGTAAATCATTGAACAGGAGCAGAAACAACTTTTATTTACCAGAGATATCATTCAAACAGTATTCATCCAAACCTTCCGTCAAATCATCTATAAGGAATGGACTTAAAAGAGCCTGAGAGCAGAAGAAAGATAGTCAAACAATAATGTTTTGACCTGTAAAGGCAAAAGATATAGGACTCCATACACCCAACTATAATCCAAGGTTGTCAGAATTAACAAGTCAGAACAGCAAACAACAAGCACAATTGACCATGCATGGATGGGCCATTAACAAGCACACGCCCTTCCCCCTTCAACAAGATGGCAAATTCTAGGCACAAACCAAGTAAAAATTGCAATGGTATTACAGAGAATAAGGCTAAGGCCAATCTCAAACGCAGCTAATCTGGCTGCATTTCTATAAAGACCTCAGAACTTCTAAGCAGAGGCCTAAATCAAATTCTCAATGATCTATCAGAGTTTTTTTTTTTTTGTCCAAAACAACAAATTTATTAGAGAAAATCAGCAAAAGTACAAGACCAACCAATAAGGGAAGAATCTATCAGAGAAAATGAAAGGATGCTTTAATAAGCTCTTCGCCAGAGGAATGAAAGCGGCATCTCTAATCTTGCAGGCCATAAATCTCAAGGGCTACATGGTTTTAACCTGGGCTTGAACAAACATTGTTGAAGAACAATTAGAAGTTATTCAATGGAAGTTATGGCGATATATATCTAGCTCCAAAAACAATGCAACCTTCGAGACTCTTATCCCAGGAGGAGAGGAAAAAGAGCCTAAGGACTGCCTGCCAAGTAGCCTAATTGTAGCACCCATAAATTGCCTACAGGGGGTTGCCGCAGCAGCTAAGAACTGATTAGGAATGGACATATTTGTGACTCAAGCGAGCCTTCTAAAGTGGATAACAAAACCAAGACAGTTCTGACACAAACAAAACGATTGATTGAAGAACTCTTTGAGGAAATAAATAATGGTGACCAATCAATGAAGATAAATCACAAAAGTGGGCTTATTTAAAAGGAAATAAACCTTGGGTTGATTTCTATAGATCTTGAGCCTTTGGTTCAATCGGTTCTCATTGTAACAAGCCGCCAAATTGGCCATAAAATAAGGGTAGCCAAGTAGGAGTTAGGTATATGGGATTTAATTATTAGGAGTCAGATTTCGAGAATCCACATAATATATATAGGGATTTTCTTATTGACCCCCTATGGTGTCAAATAATTTGTAAACTTACTTTTTTCCCTTCTAGTATGGTACACATTTTTTTTCTAATATGAGGATAATAGTGTCCTTTCACATGTATATTCGGAAAAATTGCATGACAATGACTCTTTTTGGTAATGACTTAATGTCTAATGATATGTCACTTTCAAATTATTTTGGAAACCCTTTTATACTAATATCATAAATAACTTTTAAGACAAGGGACAATTCTAGTCACTGTGAGTTGAGCATCTCATTCATGTTCCGTCACTGCCTGGTTACGTTACCAATGTTTGGGGAATCCCTAAACATTGGTTAGGGATACCTCTGGGGGCGTCAGGGAATCTATCCAGAATGACCGATTCTTTTCTTTTTGGAGCGGGAAGCAAGATGATTTAAAATGGGCTAAACCCAAGACCAAGGGCGTGGGATCTGGAGTCTGAGGGGAGGTGCGCACAAGAGAATACAGTGGCCTGAGAGGCATTCATCTTGCTAATATCGAGAATGGCCTTTGCTATCCGCCTTGGCTTTCATCTTCGATCGGGGGGCTAGAAGGTATCAAGTTCTAAATACACCTATAAATGTGACATTCAGACACTCCCATATATATCATAGTTGTCACATGGATGCGTGACACCAACGAGGCACCAAGGCTTCACCTAAGCGATGCCTTGATAACTATGATATATATATAGCCATCCAAGCACAAAAGTTTAGGAGATAAAGCTTTCAGTTTTCTAAAAAATTTCTGTTATTGAATCAGTGCTGTGGATTTAGTAGTGTGCTTGGAGAGTTCCAAGTGGGGTTTAGATGGATTCCTAGCCTAATTACCTCTTCTGTCTATTTTATGTTTCAATATTAAAGGTCCTTTCTCTGCAAATTCTATAATCCCGACAGAACCACTATAATTGCCCCAAATTTTGGAATCTTAGAATAGATCTCTCCTGTGTTATTCTCTAAGCTTGCTTAAATATTAAAGTTAGGCTCTATTTAACTTGTCTAACTAGAGGTCCTAGGTTCAAATCTTGTCAGCAGTAAGTAAGAGGGTTTTATTAGATTTTTATTTTCTTCTTTTTTAAGTTCTTTCCTTTTTATTTTCTTTTAAATTGTTGTGGACCCCACCCCTATTAGAGGGGAAGGGAGATCCGTGGGGGAGAGAGAGAAAAAAAAAAGCGAAAAGCGAAAAGCGAAAAGAAGAGGTTCGTAAGATAGAAGGAGAGGGAGAAAAAGAAAGGAAAAAGAGATTTGTAGGAGAAAAGGAGAGAGGAAAAGAAGGGAAAATAAGAGGAAAAGAGAAAGACGTGAGAGAGAATAGATAGAGATAGAAGGGAAAAGAGAGACGTGAGAGAGGAGAGATAGAGAAAGAAGGGAAAAGAGGGAGAGAGTTATGACCGAGAGAGAATAGGAGAAAGGGGAGTGTGAGCTATAAAAGAAGAGGAAGAGAGAGAAGAGAAGAGGAGGATCGTGAGAAAGAAAGAAAGAAAGTGAGAGAAAGGGGATCATGGAAGGGGAAAATTGTGCCTACTTCACTACTTTATCCTGCTCACTTCAGGTAAGGATCCTCCCTCTTATTCTTAGTTCCTTGAATAGGCTTGTTATCACTGATTCCAAATAGTTGCTAGTTTCTTCTTTTGGGACCCAATAATGTAAACTAGGCTAGGTGGACTAACCAAGCCTCAACTGCAGGATTTTGAATCAAAGAACAACCAATAAAAAGGGCATAACAGTAGTGCAGATTAAATCTGAATAAAACCAGATCTGGAACTCAAGTCTGCCGAGTCCAGAAATCAGGGATTCTGAGATCAGGATATAGCTAGCTGGATAGGGTAGCTAGGAAACAGAACTAAGTCCAAATATCACTCAACAAACATAATCAGTCTTCAGATAATCAGCAACATGCAAACCCAACTAATTGATCTCTGTTTCTGGTCTGAAATCAGAACCGATAGCACTACAGGACAAGAAAGTGGAGATTTCTTGTATCTCATCAACCACAGGTCAGAATGGCCTGATATTTGGATCGAAGGAGGCTCTTAATGGGTGAATGGATCGATCAAAATTACAACTCAAACCAAGGGCTGGAAGTACTTCAGGTCACAGAGAACCGATTGTGAAAACTAAGGAAATTCTGGACAGAATTAGACTTTTAAATACCTGGTCTGTAGAGCAGTGTTAGAGCCTTTAGACAACCTTGAAGAAGAAGAAACACTTGAAGCATATCCTCCTGGGCTTCCCACCGCAAGGAGTCGAATGGATCACACACCAGTCCCTTATACCCAGCAGAAGCATAACAGCGACAGCAGCAAGCAAGTTTTCAATTTATCAAATCGTGGGCTACTAATGAGAGCCCTCCTTTATTTATAATAGTGATGGGGGGTGGGGGATGTTACAATACTAGAAGCTAACTCTAGTTTCCAAAAACTGAAATAGGAAACTAAATAAAAAGCAAATCCTCTAATTACTAATTCTAGAAATAGAAACTAGGAAATAAAAAGTACTAAAATTAGAAACTAACTTGGTACTGAAATTAGAAACTAATTAGGTACTGAAATTTGAAACTAAATAACCCCATCTATGCCCAAACCGTGGGCCTAAAGACTAGGCCTAGTCGACCCATACTAGCCACGGTCGACCCCTCCCTTCTTCCTCCTTGAATAGGTCTTCAATGCTGCATCAGCCAAATAAAACATGATTTTATTCATTAATGATCTAGTTGGGCTTGTCACCCTCAACAATATTGTTATGGTTTTAGGGTTCTTTTTGGTCCCTGATTCCAAATAGTTTCTAGTTTCTTCTCTTGGACCCAAATAAATCTGATTTTAGTCATTCATGATCCAATTTTGATAGGTTCTTATCATGGGACCCAAATCTTGAGCGGAATAGTAATTAATATAAGGTATTACTAATTTCAAATCAGGAACTCCTGGACACTTGAGACTCAGAGGGAAGATAACACTTTTACAAACAGAGGTAAGTGGACAGCGGGTGGTATAGTTGACATATGTTTGCATTAGATGACTATAATGGTCTGTTAAATGTTGTACATTATGACTCATGTTATAATCACTTATATGTAGAGATTGAGTTATATTCATATGTGATTTGTATTACGTGGTACATATTAAATTATGCTGAAAGGGATTTTGAGTAAACGTGGATGAGGTTTTAAGTATTCTTTGTAAAAACTTGATTGATGTTTTTTTATTTTGACTAAAATGTGATTTCGTGAGAATGTAAACTTGTGAAAGTGTGTGAGGGCAAGTCGACTGCTTCCTACTAGACCATTGAGGGGTGTTCCGTTGAGCCATAGGACTTATATCCACTATGCCTAGTGGTGTATATTTAGTCACAGTGTGGTGACATCTGTGTGATTATGTGATTTGTGGGGCCGAGTTTCCCTCTCATATCTTGGGAATGGTAACAGCTCATTTACCCCCAATGCCAACTAAGTGTGAAAATGGGACTTTTTTGTTGAAAATGGTTGTACTTTAATATAAATATAATTTTGAAAAGTAAAAGCAACCCTTTAATCATTATCATTTAATATATTTATTCATTATGGGCATTGGGGGAAATGAGCTGCTACCATTCCGGGATATGAGAAGGAAACTCGGCTCCCACAAATCACACAATCGCACAGATGTCACCACATTGTGACTAAATATACACCACTATGCACAGCGCTCAATGGAGCACCCTTCTCTAGTCCGGTACGGAGCAGTCCACTAGCCCTCACACACTTTCACAAGTTCACATTTTCACGAAATCACATTTTAGTCACAATGAAATTACACCAATCAAATTTTTACAAATAATACTTAAAAAAACACGATGTTTACTCAAAATCCCTTTCAGCATAATTTAATATGTACCACGTAACACAAGCCACATATGAATATAATTCAATCTCTACATATAAGTGATTATAACATCAATCATAGGGTTACAACATTCAGCAAGCCATTATAGTAATCTCATGCAAACATAAGTCAAACATACCACACGCTATGGTTTACACTTCTACAATCCATTTACCTTCGTTTGCAAAAGTGTTATCTCCCCTTTGAGTCCAAAGCGTCCACGAGGTCCCGATTTGAAATTAGTAATACCTTATATTAATTACTATCCCGCCGAAGAATTAGGTCCCATAATAGGTTTCTAGTAAAGAACCCATACAAAGATCTTAAATTGATTTGGGTCCTATATTGATTCCCAAGAAAAATATTTGATTAGTTTAATTTGGGTCCCATATTGGGTCCAAAAAAGAACCCTAAAAAACCCCTAACATTATTGTTGAGGGTGACAAGTCCAACTGGATCATGAATGAATAAAATCAGGTTTTGTTTGGGTCCCAAAAGAAGAAACCAACAACGATTTGGAATCAGGGCCCAAAAAGAACCCTAAAACCCTAAGACTATTGTTGAGGGTGACAAGTCCAACTAGATCATTAATGAATAAAATCATGTTTTATTTGGGTCTCATATTGGGTCCCAAAAGAAGAAACTCAACTATTTGGAATCATGGATAACAAGCCTATTCAAGAAACTAAGAATAAGAGGAAGGATCCTTAACCCAAAGTGAGCAAAATAAAACAGTGAAGTAGGCATAATTTTCCCCTTTCACGATCCCCTTTCTCTCCCTTTCTTTCTTTCTTTCTTTCTTTCATTCTTTCTCACGATCCTCCTCTTCTCTCTCTTCCTCTTCTTTTATAGCTCACACTCCCCTTTCTCCTATTCTCTCTCGGTCATAGCTCTCTCCCTCTTTTCCCTTCTTTCTCTATCTCTCTTCTCTCACGCCTCTTTCTTTTCCCTTCTATTTCGATCTATTCTCTCTCACGTCTTTCTCTTTTCCTCTTATTTTCCCTTCTTTTCCTCTCTCCTTTTCTCCTACGAATCTCTCTTTTCCCTTCTTTTTCTCCCTCTCCTTCTATCTTACGAACCTCTCCTTTTCCCTCTTTTTTTCTCTCCTTCTCCCACGGATCTCCCTTCCCCCCTCCCACGATTTGTCTAATAGGGGTGGGGTCCACAGCAATTTAAAAGAAAATAAAAAGGAAAGAACAGAAAAGAAAAGAAAAGAAAAAATCTAATAAAACCCCCTTACTTACTACTAACAAGATTGAACATAGGACCTCTAGTTAGACAAGGTACTAACCACTAAATTAACTCATTAAGTCATTAAATAGAGCCTAACTTTAATATTTAAGCAAGCTTAGAGTATAACACAAGAGAGATATCTATTCTAAGGTTCCAAAATTTGGGAGCATTGCAACCACAGTTTTACTCAATTTTTTATTTAAATATTCTTCAGGTATCTTTCTGGTTTCTGATCTGTTTTGGTTCAAATATGGAATATATGTTTCTGATATCCTATCCTAAAGTTCTGTTGCTGCTTCTTAAGAATTTTGATCAATATTTCTGTTCTAGGCTTCTGGCTCAGCTATTATTATTCCTAGTAGCAATAGAACTTCTCCATAACCCCATATTCTGTAATCAGAATTTTGTCAAATTCTGCAACCCTATTCCTTATTAGATTAGACTACTCGACCAAGTTATTGGACTGTTCTGAGTTCGCATGTTTGAGAAATAATTTTCCTCCATATTCTGGTCAATATTCTCTGTTCTGTGATCCTGTCAGTTCTGGTCTATTGTTGGATTCTTCTGGCTCGAAATTAGTTGACATTACCTGTAAAAATTGACATAGAAAAGGCATTATTAGGGTTGGCCACTGGATGGTTGGGAGGGCTAGAGAGTTAGCTTGACCCTAATATGGGAAATGACTTATCCAACACTCTCTCAACAGGGAAGTAGCTCGAGTTCTACCCTGGGATATAACTTCTCCCACCCAAGCCTGAACCACAGCCAGACTTAGGTGGGGTGGGGTCAGAGAAAACAGATGTAAAGTGCTACTGAAAAGCCCTTTATAAAAATCGCATCTTTAGGACTTTGATTTATGCTATCTGCAATAAAATATATTGTGAACTGTAAATTCTCAGCATTTCTCATATGAATTTTTCTGGAATAGGAATAAGATCAGCCCAGCCTAATTCATTATTTCATTAGGGTACACACTTGAAATAGATGCTATTTTTCGAAGCACTTGATTGATACAAGCAAATCTAAGATGAAAATTGAAACCATATAACAGAGAAGAATAGTCTAATAGATGATAGTTAAAACTAACCTAGGAGGACAAAACTTTAACTGGACAAATGTAAAACCAAACCAAAAACAGATTTATCAAAAGAGGAACAAAGAACCACTCCAAGATTCAGATACGGTAGCCTAGATTTGCTCCCATTAGTTTAGTGTCCATCTTCGTTAACCAGGGACCAAATTGTAATTTTATTTATGGGGTTATTTAACCTTAACTTTTGTTCACTATTTTTAGCTTATTTGTGGGGTCTGTTGGAAGTGTTGTTAACTTCAGTTTAGTAGTTAAAAAAGTCCTTTTTATTAGTTGTGTGGACCCATAATCATTTCTCCTTTGAATGTTATTTCTCCTTATCTCTGGAAAAGAGTCCTCTCCTCCTGGTGGCCTGCTAGAAGACGTCCTCTCCCGCTCTCCAAAGAATGAATATGGGTTTGTATGACTTTCGCCGGTAACTCTAATTGCGATATTGCTAGGAAGCTTGTTTTTGGTGCCACTATCAGTCACATTTGGATGGAGCATAATCACGTAGATGGACTTCCAACTCCAAATCTTTTGATTCGATTTGGAATGCCATCTATTTTGATGTTACCTCGAAGCTAGCTGTTTCTTCTTCTAGGTTTTGCTCGATGCGTGATTCACCAAGGAAAAAACCCATTTTTTTGTCCTGGGTTTCCCTTCCACTCTCCCCCCCCCTCCCCTATTTAGGGGGTTCTTTTTTCTCTCTCTTTGTTATTCCCCTCTTGAGGGTTGTATATTCCCCCTTCCCCTTTCTTTCGTAATGCATTTATTATTCACCCAAAAAAATAGTTGTGCAAGCCCAACTTATAAAGAAGATCTAGGCTTCCAAAATCTTATTAGTATTTAGCAGTCCAAAGTCATCTATTTCTATTTTTGAGTTTATAAATATGTAGGCACCCCCTTTTCTAAGATGGGATCAAATGGATCAGTTTTGATTCTTTTGAAGAGAGTGGTAACCGCTCTGCTACTACTTTCTCTTCTCCCCTCCTATTTTATCTCTTTCTTATTTCGACAGTAAACAAGATTCTCTTTCTTCTCTCTTACGGTAAATATCTATTATCGACTTCGGATTGACGACTGGTCTTGATTGGAGCCAATGTACAGGCACAACAAAGGCCATGGATCTTTCCTCGCTTGCTTCAAAAAGAAGCAAGGAACTCACCCTTTGACAAGCCCTTCAATTGCAGGGAATTGACACTGATCTATAACGACGTGTTTTTCCCTCTCATTGACCAGTCTTCTCTCTCCCCTCAACTACACAACCATCAACCTTACCGTTGCACCGAGGTCTCAATGGAAAGGTTGCTCCATTGTGACCTAGTGGTAGCGGGTTCAAGTCGGAAAACAGCCTCTCTGCAAAGCTGGGGTAAGCTAGTGTACATTATGACCCTCCCCAAACCCCGCAATAGCGGGAACCTCGTGCACTAGGTACACCCCTCTTTCTATAGTTGAAAATTTCTCTCGTCCCACAATCGCTAACCTCCTATTTTTTTCTCATCCCTATGAACTATCAACACCTTTCTCCCTTCCCCTTTTATTTTCTCCATCAATTCCATATATTTCATTTCCTTTCTTAATTTTAAATCCGAAATATTATCTTAAAATTCTATTATTATCTTCCATTTAATCTGGCTGTTAGATCTAGCATCAGATCTGGCCATATCAACCATTAGATTATAATTTTTTCCCATCCCATCAAGTATGCCCACCATCTGCAGATTGATCAAATTGATCTGCATCAGAGGAACTCCATAATTTATGCTTATAAATTTCTGTACTCAGTTTCAATCGGACAGATATAGAAAAAGGAAATGGAGCCTGCGGAAACCTCCTTTTTTAACAGGATAGAGTGTACATGTGAGTCCAGATTAAATTTAATTTCAGTGAAATAATAGAACCAACAATACAATACCTGGATATAGTAATTTGTTCCCCCAACAATGACTGGCAGTTGATTGCGCAATAAAACATTATTGATGATCTGAAAATCCACTAAAACAGGTGATAAAACACATGCAAAAATAAAAGCATATTCTTTCCATTTAAATAAGAGAACAAATTCTGAAGGAATGATTCAGTTGGGCGCTGGAAGGGATCTCTTTGATTTGAGAATTTTCCTATTTACTTTCCTTTTTGGTTTAGAAATTAGTTTGATAGTATTTTAATTTAGATTTGATTTTTATTTAGTTGCTATATAGGTTAGTTTCTATTTTCAAGTAGTTGCCATTAATTGTCTGATTTTTCCTTTATATTGGACATGTAATCGATGGAGTTTTTAGAGATTTTTTTTTTAAAGAATAGAAATTTGAAAGTATTTTTGGTTTTGAACCATGGCCGCCGATTCCCTCTATCTCCCTCCTTCTTTCTTTGATATTCTTCTTTCTTCCTCTCTATTATTCTGATTTTTTTCTCTTCTCATCTTCTTCTTTTCCCTGTTTTCTTTTTCCTTTTTTTCAATCTTCTTCTTGCTGATATCTTTCACAGCCCCTGTTCTGGGCGACAGAGTACAGCTCAAGGAATCAACCGTACCTCCCTGGATACAAGTGTTTTCACCTCCAAACTTTGGGGCTAGGATCACCTTCCTAAGGCGACCAAACCGCAGAGTTCCTGCGACCAGATTCAGTCCCTGTTGTGAGTTTCAAGACCAAGTTCAGGTCTGGTTCCCTATTACCGCCAGATCTGAGTTGCAGGGACAATACAGCTCTTCTTACTTCTTGTTTGAACTGTTTGTTTGTCGGAGTCAAGAGACCTTAAGGCTGGCAACCTTCGTTTCGAATTTCAGGTCAAACCAAGCCCTATCGAAGGAGTCCTACCGATCGGAAGTTTTTTTTTCTGTCCGCTGGTTTCTGGTTCTCACGACAAGAAGAAGAAGAAGAACAGGTTTCTTTTTTTATTTTAAAAGAATTTTCCCTGTTATTACAATTAAGCCCTTGTTCCCCAAAGTTATATTCCATTACCCCTTTTCTCTTTGGTAAAATTCAGAATAAGCCTTTGTATTAAAGTTTTTAGTTATAGAACTACCCCAGCTGCCATATAATTATTTCTAAGACCCTACTGATTTCTGAAAATTACAAGAATACCCTTCAACCTTTAAATTGAGATATTTTATCATTCTTGTGGGCCCTAAGCGATCCGATTCCCTCGGATCCGCATCAAG
>NC_056567.1:3068279-3069136 GCF_013358625.1 Macadamia integrifolia | reverse complement strand
TAGAGAGCAGAGATAATAGAGAGTGAAGCAAAAGTTTCTCAGAGGAGAGATGAAGAGAGGTGGGGGAACCTGCATAGAGTCCGCGTTAATGATCTCGACGGGGAAGTAGGAAGCTAGGTCAATCGCCAGCCGTGATTTCCCTGCACCAGTCGCTCCCATCACCACAACCACTTTCGGTTTCTTCTCTTCATCCCTATCACTATCACCACTAACCCTACCGACAGCAGCAGCAGTAGCAGCAGTAATTTCTTCGTTAGGGTTTTCCTTGGAATTCAACTCGACACCTTTCATTCTCTCTCTCTCTCTCTCTCTCTCTCTCTCTCTCTCTCTCTCTCTCTCAAGCGTAGCCGCAACTTGCAACAGATGATTTTCTGCGAGAGTCGCCGCCAACATCAAGATTTGAAAAATCGTCGGAAGCAGATTGATTGAACACCCGAAGCCGGAATAAACTTGTAGGTGGTCCAAACTCCCACTTTCTCCTTCTCAAGACTGCAAGGGTCTTTACTCCTTAGACCAGACCATAATTATTAAATTCGGATTTGGGGAATTATTCGAATTAATTTGTTTTATTAATTCAATGATTCAAAATATCAGTAAAAAAAAAGTAAAAAACAGCGAAGATAATAAAATTCAAGTTTGGATTTGGATTTGGATTTGGATTTGGATTTGGATTTGGGAATTATTCATTTATAAAAATAAAAAATTGATAAAAAATTTAGATATTATTTTTAATATTTGCAATACTTGTTTCATATTATCTATCAATTATCATATCTACATAACATGCAAATAATATAAATATTAAAATTTTAAATTTTAAAGATAAAAATATTATATGTAGCTCTTTTTTTTTTTTT
>NC_056567.1:2982373-3068259 GCF_013358625.1 Macadamia integrifolia | reverse complement strand
AACTCATTTCTTATTATTCAAATAATTGAATCAGAGAAAGAGAGACTGAACAGAAATTCAGCTGGATCCACGTCACCCACCATGCATGTTCACTTTAAAGACTAGAGAGAATAATGATTGTAAGACATAGTCAAACCAAAATAGGGCGAGAAATTTATTTATTTATTTATTTATTTGCATAAGTATGAGAGATTACCTTAGGAAATATAAGCTTTGTCGGTTTTCTGTTAAAAAAAAAAAGAAAAGTAACATTAGGATAATAAATCCATAATAATCACACTATTTTCTAAAGGCTTATTTACTTATTCAAGATAAAGTTTTTTCTTTTTTTACAGCGAATAAAATTCAGTTATAATTTGGATAAAATTCGGTATATTTTAAAAAAGTCTATAAATTTGAGAATTTTTCAAAATTTTTTATTTGATTCGGATTCGGTCTGAATTATTCGTAAAATTCGATAAAATTTTGTTCGGCCGAATTATTTTAAGAATTTAATAACTAAGGACCAGACCAGACGGGCCTATTCCGTACGAGACCCAATATTCTTTTTGGAGTCCCTGAACTAGGGGCGTCAATTGGTGGGGTCAGGCTGGGTCTATTTCAGTCAAGCCTAATCGGTACTTATATGCTAATCATGACCCAATTTTATAAACAGTCAGCCAAGGACCCAGGTATCGGTGTTTAATCTAAAGGAGTCAAATCGAGGCCAAAACTAAAAACCAAATCCAATTTCGGATTGAATACCTTGAACCAAACCTAACCGATTATAATATGGTTACATCATGGATTTGAAATGAGTGTCTATAACTCGGTTCGATCTGAGTCTGGATCTGTATCTGTATCAAAAACCAGCCTTTCTAACCGAAACTGAACCAAATATCTTGATGTAATTTTTTCTTCTATTTAGAAACTGAAAATTTTATGTAACTTAAATAGAAACCTAATGTAATCAATCACATAAACCATCTTCAGTTATAGTTTAAGTTTTATAACTGTAACCTATTTCCCCCAAAAAAAAAACTAATAAGAACCGAATTTAAAATTGGATACGGATACTAGAACCAAATAAGAACTGAATACAAAACCTGAATAGGGGCAGGTTCAGTACAAGTACCGATTTTTAGAACAGAGATGGGACCTAATCCGATTCTGGATCACACTAACACTCTTTGGAGCTAAAACTAGAACCAAACCAAGTACATGGTTCCGAACCGATTGACACCCTTAGTTTAATCTGTCTATCAAGATTTGTGCTCAACATGCCTTAGTTTGACTATAAATAGGCTAATAAGACATTTATTTCTAAACAAGTTATAAATCGATCTTTATATGCTAAGCATGTCCTCATTTATAAACAGTCGATCGGGTACTAATCTTTAATCTGTTTACCAATTTCGGGCTCAACAAGCCTTAGTTGGCCTATAAAGGCTCATAACACATTTATTTCTAAACAGATAATAATCGGTCCTTATACGCTAAGCATGGCCCCATTTATAAATAGTGGGTCGGGTATCGATCTTTAATCTGTCTACCAATGTTTGGGCTCAACAGGCCTTATTTAGACATTAAATGGGCTAATAACACATTTATTTCTAAACATGTTATAATCGGTCTCTAAACAAGCTACAATCAAGCTTTAAATGTATTCGAATCAGTACACGGGACTCTAAACAAGCTTTAAGAAGTGTATAAGTGGACCCTAAACATGGGTTAAGTCGGGCTATTCTTCAATCTGTCCCAGTCAGGCTTAGTTTAGGTAGCACCCTTGCATCGGAAACTACTTACCAACAAATGTTTGAGTTGCAATCTGACACGTTTAATATCGAGTCGGGCCTGTTTGGTTTTAAAATAGTCAGGTCTACCTGTCCGGACCTATAATTGACACCCCTTCCCATGACCATGGTTTGAAGGAAGGGATCGGATCAATAGATTAATACAAACAAAGGGTAAAAAGGTAAGAAATTCTTTTTTTAAATAGAAAACCCATGGTATTTCTGATCCAGACCGATACCTGGTCGATCCAAATCAGGTTGTTCAATATCGTCCAAGACCAATCCCCAAACCAATTCTAGTAGGGGTGTCAACGGGTTGGTTCAACCTAGTTTCGATCTGGGTTGAATCGGTTTTGGCGTGGGAATGGTGAAACCAAAACCGAATTAATAAGGAAGTTTCTTCAATTCAGTGTGGTTTAGTTTCGGTTTACTTCGGTTTCTTTATTGGTTTGTAATCGAGGTGGTTTCTTTTTTGATTGGTTTGGGTTTGATTTTTCATACAAAATTATGAAATTTTGATTTTTTTTTTTTTTTTTATGAACTTTGGGGTATTTTCGGTTTCTCGCAGTTTGATTCGGTTTCAATCCAGTTTTAAATTGATTTTGATGTTGTTTTGGGTCCAATCAGTTTCCAGTGTAGTTCGATTTGTTAAGGGGGTTACAATATGCCAAACCAAAATTGGCCTAATAAGTATTCCGTTCGATTTGATCCAGGTTCAATTAGATTGGTTTGGAGCCGTTTTACCGATTTAAATATTGACACCCCTACATTCTATTATCTAAAACCATGCCTAGGATATTCACCCAAAAAAAAAAACCATGCCTGGGACTGAAAACCTTACCTATACTCATGGCTCATGAGTAAAAGCACCGCCTTAGCCAACCTAGCCTACTCCATTTCAGTCATAATTATATAATTTATTTGGAGTTTTAAGGATAAATTAAATTTGTGTTCCGGAGCCGACCTTACCTATGATTTCATGTTATTATAACAAGTGTTACTGTTTATCGCCTTGCTCACAATGATGGTGATTTTTCTGGAAAATTAAAATTCTACCCAAATTAAACTGTTCTTTTAGAGACGGGCAATGGACGGATTACCTACAAAGGCTAAACTGAATAAATGGATGAATATAAACACTATCTGTAGCCCTTTGTCAGAAAGAGCAGGAAAATCCATATCATGTGTTCTTTGATTGTGACTTCTCTCAAAGGATCTGGGTCATAGGGCCGCTAGGCTTAAGACCTGATAGCCTCCCTTTTTCTTCAGATTCGAGATTAATAATGTACTTTTTTAACTCTTGTAGTTTGTCTTCAAATGATCTATCATCTTGTTTCACTATTATGGTTATTACTTATTATCTGATGTGGTCTCATAGAAACAGGGTTACTTTAGGGGCTATACCCCCTTCACCACTGTACATCACAAAACAGGTAAATGTTTGGCTGTCTCGAGTGCTGCCTTATCAAACCACTTTGCAAAATCTTCAAAGTGACCACACCCATATCGTGGAAACCTTGGACTCTCAGAATTTTCTTAATACCATTTGGAGATTAATCTCTCCTTACCCAGCCAATGTGTTACTTGTAACTACTGTGGCTAATAAAAATTTTAACACCTCTGGATGGGCTATATCAATCTTTACTTCTTCCGATTGGTTATTCTCTCTTGCTGATTTGGTCATGATAGGAGAGGGTACTGAAGCAGTGGCAATGAGACTTCTGATTGAGTTACGAGTGGTAGTGTGGATGGAATGTGAATAACATTTTGATGGACATAGATTAACTACCTTACTGTCTAGGGAAAATGTTTTGAAGTGGCCATGGGCTACTTTTGCATGGAGAATAGAAATGGACCAGCATCTCTCAAATACTCACTTTGTGCACATAATAGTAAGGAATTAGAACTGCTAAAGTATTGGGCAGTAGAGGCCCTGAACAATAATATGATTGTTAACTTTATTATCTAATATAATTGTCATTTTTAGAAGAAAAAAAAAAAAGAATCATTATTAAGTGGGTTATGGACCTTCTTTTATATCCAGCTCCCTTACCATTTTCAGTTAATGGTTCTCTTAAGTCCCTTACAGTGAATATCAAGCAACCCAAAATGGGATCAATCCATCATTATTTGTGATCGTTGTGATGATTCAAATTGTAAGGCTGCATTTGATAGTCATTTACTTCCAGTACGTAACGACATTTTGTATCAAATATAGGATTTTCAGTTTCTATGTCAAAATGTTGTTTTAAAACAAAAAAAAATGGTATTTGGTAAACCTATTTCAGAACGATTACCCTAGTTGTTCACTTTTTTTTTTTTTTTTTTTAAACGAAACTAAAATGACGGAACAAGGTTGCGTCATTCCATTATTTTGCGTTTCTAACATTTTTTTTCTTTTACTTTTCGTTCCAAAAGAAACATAAAAACACCAAGTTGACACCAAACATTTTATTTCATTTTTTAATTCTCATAGAACAGAAAAAACGTCAGAATTTCTAGATGTCCAAACGCAGTCTAATTGTAATGGATAGGCTTCTATTACCCTATTTAAATCACAATTTCACAATGTTTTTTTGAGTCATAGTTTTCCGGAGAATGTGTTAACACCAAAAGTCGGAGGTGTCATAGAAGGTTTGGACCAAGCAATGGCAAAAGATTCTGGGTGAAAGAAGTCTAAATAGATAGTACCAAGGTATGTTCTTGGTTAAAGTAGGGAAATCAAAGAAGATGGCCTTGGGACTTATTTGATATTCTCTTTATTTGAGGCAATGGATGTCGTGAATATGTCATGAATAGAATCCATGTGCTTTAGTGATTTTTTTATGTTTTGGGGATTATATACCAATCTTGGATGAATAAGCTTGTTGCTCTCTCCATTGCTTTAACGAGTGGACATGTTCTAAGCATTGAAAAGAAGTGTCTTTGAACTTAGAGCGTCAAAACTAGAAGATATCAAGCTGCTCAAGAGACTTTTCATGAATTGGTGGAGTCGAAATTGAAATATCTTGATGAAGTCATCCATGAGGATTTAAAGAACTCGAATCATAGAATGAAAGATTATTTTAGTTGCTTGAATGTATCTTAGATTTACATTTCAATCTTGTAACATACCAGATGATCCTAGGATGCATTGATCCAAATGCTCAAAAGCTCAGCTCAACAATTATTAATTTAAAGGGAAAAGGCTGGGCATACTAGTAGATCACCTAGGAATAAGGAATGCTAGCATTTATTGACCGTTAGATGATAAAATTGTAATATGTACCATTGCATGAAAAATGGCAATATATGTAATATATCTTATGTTAGTGGTATGAGAATAAGCAATACAGAATACGCATCATGTGAGTTGCAGTTTGCAAAGTACTATGTACTGTTTATCTCTGTCCCTCCTTTCCATGATGCACCTCCAACCCACCGGCTGGTTCAGCTCTACCTTTCCCTCTTCTTCGTGTCCGACTTCTCCTTCCCCTCCCTCTTTCAGAAAACAGAGCCAACAATCTCCGGTGCTCCTTGAAAGTTAAACTCAACTGTATCACATCATTTAGACCCAACTTCAAAGTTACAGTGAGAGATCTCTCTTGCATAAGGAACCCAAACGAGTGGCACAACCCCTACATTTTTGCAACTCTAGTAGTCCTTTACCGCCATTAGTGGGCTCTTTCTTCCAACAACAATCACTCTAGGTAGCTAAAAAAAAAATAAATAAATAAATTAAAAAAAAAAATAAAGAACCCACTTTGAGTCATTGAGCACTTGAACCCCTTAAGGGAGATGATTGCATTGTATTCTTCTGCCTCAAGCAATACAGTACTTTAGATTTGAAACTCAATCCAAAGGCCTTTTTTGGGAAAAGGTATGCTTGAGCCTTTTCTGTTTCTACGGATTCCTCTCCAACAAGCATGAAAATTCATTTCGTTGTGAAAAAAAAAGGGAAATGAAACTCCCTTGAGAACCTATAATGGATGGATCATCTAGGCCTCCTCTGATTTAGTTCATCGGGCATCGATAACAGACAAGGTTGTAGAAAGTTTTTTTTTTTGGTAAAATCATGTTCGAGAGCAGGGGAGAATGGGGTGTGGACTGAATTATTTTTAGGGAAGCCATGGTTGAGGATTTACTTTTTATTTGTGCTTGATATGGCTCTATTCAAATGTTCTTGATTCGTAGCGCGCATAGGGACAAGGAATATTTTGTTCAACACCAATTGATTCAATCCATTTTTTTATCAAAAATTGATTCAGTCCATTAACTCTAGGAGTTCAGTTCAATTCACTAATTAAAAAAGACAAGCAAGTCAAGCGTCTTTCTTACATGCACAAGAGAGAAAAGCTATGATATTAGGCCTGCTTATACTTAGAATCAATTAATGACAATACAGAGAGTTGTCTACGGTAAGATTTCTTAGCTATGCTATCAGGCCTGCCACAATAACTAGGCAAGGATCTGCTTTCCTGGTTTCAAAGCCTTCCCACGTGATTCAAATCCAATTTCTTCTTGGCTGATGCTGATCCTTCATCCCTAATTGCAGAAACCTCAAATAGAGAATTCCTTTTGTTGATTGAGCTATTTCTCTTCACGAGAGTCATCTCTAGGGCAATGATTTTCAGTAGTCTTCGATAGCATTGAAATCATGGTTAGAGAAGCCGATTTGAACCATAAACCTTGAACTCTTCAATTGCAACGATGGATATTGATATAACAAGAACGAGACTAGATATTCTGATTTTCAATCGTACCGCATATATGAATATGCTGTAGTATCTCAGACATTTGTCAAGCTAGAGACAGAAACCCATCTAATGGTTTGAATTAAACTTAAAAAATGCTACAGCTAACATCTTCTTAGCATACCTTATTCCAAGGTAACCCGCTAGCATGCCCATCCCTCTCCCCAACTTAAATTAGGGAAACCTAAGATAAGGGAGTCATAGCGTACATAAACTAACAATTGGACTAATATGGTTACATATGTTATGGATATTGACTTAGCCCATAGGTACCTTTTGATGGACCTTACTTTGGTTCACTTGACATAGTATGGAAAGTGGAAACCATCTAGAAAATCTGCCCAAATGAATGTGCTTCAAAAGGTGGCCATTGGCGATTAATGCCACAGCTGACCGGTTCAATGGGGAGTGGTCCATCGGTGTGCACCTTGGTAGTCAACTGGGATAGGATTTGCTGGTAACCGAGTGAAAATTTGTCAAACAGATTATTATTATTGGGATGACTGGTATCATCAATTGGTTATTACTGAGAGGGTGTTCTTTGAAGTCTATAGGCAACGGTTGATCAACTTTGATTTGTAGTCAACTGGTGTTAAAAAATTTGAGTCTGTTCAAAATCATAATGGCTAAATTTTTTTTCACTTTTGGAATGTGCTCTATAAATAGGAGTAGAGCCTGAGTTTTAAGTTAATGATATGAAAAAAAAAAAAACTTGGAGAAACTCTGTCAGACTGACTTGAGATCATTTCATACAAATCTATATGAGCTAAAGGGCAAAGACTGAAGAAGAAAGAGCTTTCACTTGCAAATCTAAACAAGCTTAAGCAAGAGGATCAACACGAGCATACGCTTGCAAATTTTCCTATTGAGAGGTAACTTGAGTTTTGGTCTTATGGCCATTGTGAATTACCTTTGTGTAATTCTGCTATGGAAGGGTATTGAGGTTTTAATCCTGAGAGGTATCGCTCCTGCCTTCATCGAAGATTGTGAGGTGTTGGTCACCTTTTAAATAAAGATAACAAGTGCTAATGCCCCTTCCTTTTAAATGGAGATTGTTGATCTAAGGTATTGAGACTAGGGGTGTCAATCAGTTGGGTCAGGTCAATCTCGATCGGGCCTGGCTAGGCCTAGCGGGCATATATCCTTGCACCATGATCTGCTTAATTAAGGAATGAGTCGATCTCAATTGGTCTCGTATTAGGCTTGGTCGGGTTCCAGGCTTTAATGAGCTTCTCTTAATCGGGCCTTAAATGAGGTAATATACCAATAAAGCTTTAAACGGACCTTAAACAATCTTTAATTGTCTTAGATTTGATAAACTTGAATATATTTTATTAAATCATTAACAATTTAGAAAAAAAATATTATTCTATTAAAGAAAATCAAAATATACATATAAGCGGTCAGGCTAAACGGGTCGAACCAATCGGAATTTCCCCTTGCACCATGTACTACCTGTTGATAAATGGTTCGGGCCTAAGCCCAACACGTTTAATAATTGGTGCGGGCCAAGCTGATCTTTAAATGATCGATCGGTCTAATTGAGACCCAGATCTATGTGTACATCTTTATCTTCTAACCTAAAAAATAAAAATTAATAAGATTGGAAATTCTAAGCTGGTGAGGGGAATGATGTCTAATAACATGCATTTTAGCTACAACAGCGAAAGCAAGGTCTTGCAAAACTGTAGGAAAGGCCAGTGATGTCCTTCAACAGAAAACAAGCAATTGTAAATCTGTTTTCTCCGAATGGAACAGGAACATATTTGGCAATATTCATCGTAAAATATAAGGTTTTCTTGCTGAACTTGCTACTCTTCAGGACTCCCTGCTACTATTGCCAATCAAGCTCGGGAAAATGAAATTTGTCAACTACTTAATTTGGAGTTTGAAAGGGAGGAAATGCATTGGCACCTAAAATCAAGAATTCTTTGGATGAATTGTGGTGATCGCAACACCAAATTTTTTCACATCTCGACCATGCAATGACGGATCTGTAATAAGATCCTTCAAGTTAAACTTCCATCTGGAGAATGGACCCGATTGGAAGAACAAGTTTTCAAGGAAATTCACAAGTAGTATAAAGAGATATTTGCTAGTGAAGCAGTGGATGATGTAGCTCTGGCTCATGTTCTTCAATGTATTACCCCTTCAGTTAGTACTGAGACCAATGTAGCTCTATGCAAAATTCCTGATATTGTAGAGATTAAGAATCCAGTCGTTGCTATGGTTCCCCTAAAGTCGCTAGGTCCAGATGGACTCCCCCCCTCTTTCTTTCAGCAGTTTTGGGATCTTGTAAGCATTGATATATGCAATTTTGTTCAAATTTTCTTTAAAGGAGTACTCCCTCCCATGTCTAATCCTACTTTGATTTGTTTCATCCCAAAATCTGAACACCCGGAGAGAATGGATCAATACCGATCCATTAACCTTTGCCATATCACAGTCAAGATTATTACCAAGATAATTGCCTCTCGTCTCAAGCTTTATCTCGATCATATCATATCTTCATCTCAATCGGCATTTGTCCCCAACAGGCTAATCTCTGATAATATTTTGCTTGCCCACGAGGCATTCCACTACATCAGGCATAAAAAGGAAAGAAGTATGTGGCACTCAAACTTGATATGAAAAAGGTGTACGATCGTCTTGAATGGCCCTTCATTGAAAGTGTGCTCACTAAACTTGGTTTCAGTAGTAAATGGGTGACTATGGTAATGTCTTGCATATCTTCGGTCTCCTACAACCTACTGGTTAATGGTGCAGTTTGAGACTCTATCACCCCAACGAGAGAGATTAGGCAAGGAGATCCACTCTCTCTAGCCATTTTTGTCCTTTGCTCACAAGCTTTGAGTTCTGTTCTAACACAAGCAGAATGTGAAGGTTTGATTCATGGTATTCGAATACGGAATAGAGCAGCTCCCTTGTCACATCTCTTATTTGTCAATGACAGTTTGCTTTTTTCAGAATTGAAGTTGAATGAAATTCACAATCTAAAAGGGTGCTTAGATCTATATTGTAGAGCAAGTGGGCAATGCATCAATTTGACAAAATCGTCTCACTTTTTGTCCCAACACAACCCCAAAACTCAAAAGGTGGTTCTCCAGAATCTTAAAGATTCCGTATGGGGATGCTCCGGCAAAATATCTCGGTCTTCCTACAATCTTTGGAGCTTCCAAGGTAGATTTGTTTCGCTTCATCAATGAGAAGAATGCCACTAAGCTACATGTTTGGAAACAAAAGCTTTTATCCCAAGCAGGCAAAGAGATTATGCTAAAATCAGTTGCTTTGTCAATGAATAATTTTGCTGCTTCACACTTTAAGCTACTACCCATTGATCATCACTCAAAATTGCGCAAGGCAGCAACCCACTTCTTTTGGGGCGGAGAATATGAGAAAAATCACATATGTTGGATCTCTTGGGACAAGATTTGTAGGTCTAAATTAAAAGGGGGGTTTAGGCTTTAGAGACCCGTATCTACAGAATCAGGCTCTCTTGGGAAAATTAGCTTGGCGTCTTTGGAGCAATCCAAGTTCTAACTGGGCTAAGCAATCCAAGTTCTAATAGGGCTATGCATATGAAACAGATTTATTTCCCCAACGTTGGATTTATGGAAGCTCGTCTTGGCTCTAACCCATCATGGGCATGACGCAGCATATTAGAAGGACGAAATGTTCTTCAATCTAGTCTTCTTTGGGTAGTAGGTACAGGTGAGCATATTCAAATATGGGATGATGCTTGGATCCCCACCTCCCTAACCTTGAAGATACAACATTCCTACCTTAGATCCTCTTAATTTTCTTGTATCTCAGAGTTGATTGATCAAGAGAACAGAGTATGGAACTTGGATTTGCTGCAGAGGATCTTCCACCCTGATGATATTGCTGCCATTCTCCAAATCAAATTGGGTTTGTTCCCTCAGCCATACCAGCAGGTTTGGAGTGGATCAAAGCATGGTAAATATACTCCCAAGTCGGCTTACTACTTACTTTGTAACTAGGAGGATAAAAAGGAGGCTGCAGCTTCATCATCTTCCTCTAGGTTGAATCGCTCCATCCCAAATTTTGTTTGGAAAAAAATTTGGGGTTGCTATACATTGCTAAAATCAAGAATTTTTTATGGAGGCATGTGCAGGTTGATAGAGATAAGCCACCTTAGTGTCACGGCCTTAGACCTTTCTAAGCAACCGAGCCGGCATTTAGCACTCCCACTAGCACTAAGTCAGCCTAACCACCCTCCTTAAGAGATTTGGGAAGAGAAAAAGTGAACACAAGAGTGAGTTTGAGAAGAATAAACTTGTATTGCACTAGAGAACTCTTAAGTATAAGGCTTGAGAACTCACTTGCTTGGTTGAACACTCTTGGTTGGTCCTTGGTGAGTGCCTTTGCCAAATGAGGCAACACCTATTTATAGGCACCCCAAGTTACAATGGATGGTTAAGATATTTACAAATGTCCTCCATTCAATGGTTGGAGAGGAAACTAGAAGCTTCCCACCTTCTTAGTGGAGAATTCTAGAAATCTCTCCCAAAATATCTCTTATAAATATCTTCTATAAATATCTATAATAAAATATCTAGAGTTACTACACCTTTGTAGAAAACTCTAGAACTTGGACCTTACTTAGCCCATTGGCCTAAGTCCATGGGCTTGGCGGGCTAGGCCCGTGGGCCTATGTTGGGCAGGTCGTGACACTCTCCCCCACCTAAATTTGTGACGCCCTCGTCACAACCTCCTTGTGGTACTTTTATTCATGAGTTATCTTATCATTGTCAGTTGTCTCCCATTTCGTTTGTTCTCTGGTCGCCCCTTCCACTTGACTAAATACTTCATATAAGGAGGTACTTTGTGTCTCTGGATGATTGGATCAGCAACCAAGTTAGCCTCCCTCTTGAAAGGAGCAATGCCTATTGGGGCTTTTGTTGTAGTCACATAACTTGAGTCTCCTACAACGTCGTCTGGTTGTCTCCATCCTCTTGTTTGCATCTTCCTCTTCTTGGCATGGAGCAAGCCATCTTGCTCCCAAATTCTCCTTGTCTTCCCCTCCCGTGAAAGGGAAAGTAAGCACCTAGCCCCTGGATGGTGTTGGAGAACTCCTTTAGTCCAAAGGATCGTCTCGACCCCTCGAGCAACATCAGTTATGGGACGATCCTGGGAGTTAACGTCCTTGAGCCACATGGTTGTCACATGTTCAACACCCTCTTTGGCCCTGATGTTCATCTCGACCACTCGAGCAACATCATGTATAGGGCATTCTTTGGAGTTGATAGCCTTAGGACACCCTTCCACCTTGGACACCCTTGGTCCAAGTTCCTTTGACTCCTCCATCAAGGTGAGGTCGTGTGTGGCTCCCATATCTACTTTCACCTGTGTGGGCTTCCTATTGATGCACACTTTTGCACACATCAGCCCTTTTTGAGAGTTAAGGGCCTCGACCCCTGTCTTGCCCTTGGTGGCACTGTGCTGCATTGGTGACCCCATGCAAGGTGGATCTTCCTCTTGGCCCTCTTCCTCTAATAAGGCACTGAGAGTTTTCCTCCTAGGGCAATCCCAAAACCAATGTAGCTCATCACATAAGAAGCACTTGTCTCTAGGCTTGAACCGATCCCTCTTATCACGCTTGTGTCTTAGTGCTTCTCTTTTAGACATGTCAATGGAGGTAGTGGCTTCCCTCGCCGCTATCCTCCTCATAGCCCAACCTTCCCATACTTCTTCTCCAATATGAGCTTTCACCTTGTCCAACGCCTTGCACACTTGAGCCTTCAAGGTGGCAACCATCTCCTCTTGGTTACTTACTATGGTGTTGAGAGCACCTTGTAGGGACCCCTTGAGCTCCCCCATCTGGCCATCAAGCTCCTCCCTAAGCTCCATATGGCCTTTGAGCTCCTCCCCACTTTGCTCCGCAACATCGAGGCACCCCTTTGCCTCGGCCAATACTTGCTCCCCTAGAGCTAATCGAGGCTCCATAGCAACGCCAACGTCGACGGACTTGCCTTCACCCTGTCTTTGCTTACTTGTGTAGGTGTTGGTCTCTATTTCACAGTGTTAGCTCGCTTGTCTCTTATCCCACAAGCTTGGCTTCCTCGCAATCGAAGCTTTGATACCACAACTGTCACGGCCTTAGACCTTTCTAAGCAACCGCGTCGGCACTTAGCACTCCCACTAGCACTAAGTCAGCCTAACCACCCTCCTTAAGAGATTTGGGAAGAGAAAAAGTGAACACAAGAGTGAGTTTGAGAAGAATAAACTTGTATTGCACTAGAGAACTCTTAAGTACAAGGCTTGAGAACTCACTTGCTTGGTTGAACACTCTTGGTTGGTCCTTGGTGAGTGCCTTTGCCAAATGAGGCAACACCTATTTATAGGCACCCCAAATTACAATGGATGGTTAAGATATTTGCAAATGTCCTCCATTCAATGGTTGGGGAGGAAACTAGAAGCTTCCCACCTTCTTAGTGGAGAATTCTAGAAATCTCTCCCAAAATATCTCTTATAAATATCTTCTATAAATATCTATAATAAAATATCTAGAGTTACTACACCTTTGTAGAAAACTCTAGAACTTGAACCTTACTTAGCCCATTGGCCTAAGTCCATGGGCTTGGTGGGCTAGGCCCGTGGGCCTATGTTGGGCAGGTCGTGACATTAGGTTCTCATCTCCCCATGTGCATAGTTAAAGATTCAGTTATAGTCCACGTGGTCAGTTAGAGTCACTTAGAGTCACTTAGAGTCTATTATTCTAATGTCATTCCTTTATAAAAAATGTATAAATATGTATTCTGCAATCTGTAAGAAATGAGAAGATATTTTGTTTCTTCATGGTATCAGTAGCCTTTCCGCTCTAACGAGCTTCCTTTCCTTCTTTCATTTCTTTCATTTCTTCCTTTTCTTCTTTCGTTTCTTGATCTGTTTCTTTTTTTTCATTTCTTGAGTTCTTCGCTGAAGTTTTTATGGCGTCGCCGTCGGTCACTGATACGTCCTCTGAAACTACTCCGTCATCGGCTCTAATTGCTCCGAATGTTTCTCCACAATTGTCGCTGAAGCTCACATCTACCAACTATATGTTGTGGTGAGCTCAATTCGTTCTTCTTCTGAGAGGATACAATCTTCTAGGCTATGTTGATGGTTCATTTCCGAGACCATCGCCAACAGATCCAAACGCCATTATTTGGGATAGACAAGATCAACTCATACTGAGTTGGATCATCTCGTCATTATCGGAAGCAGCAATCTCTCATGTTGTCAGTTCAACTACAGCTTGTGCAGCTTGGATGACGCTCGCTAATGTCTTTGCGCCATCATCGCGCACACACGTTCTTGATCTGAAAGATCGTCTTTCTCGTGTTCAGAAGAATACTGACTCAGTCACAGACTATCTTTTATCAATTCGTTCCATTGCAGATACTCTTGCTGCAATTAATCAACCGATTGCCGATGAACATCTTTTCCTTGCGACTCTTCGCGATCTCTGAGCTGATTATCGAGACTTTGCAACTTCTGTTCGTCTTCGTCATGAGCCAATATCCTTTGTTGAGCTTAGCGGATTACTCATAAGTCATGAGAGTTTTCTGCGCTCCATTTCACCGGATGGTTTGCTGCACATATCAACTGCAAATGTTGCCTCTGCAAGTTCTATGAATCAACGAGGTTACCGATCTGCTGAACTCAATCTCGATCTAGATTCCATGGTCGTGGCTTTCATAATCGAGGGGGTCAATCTCGGCTATCAGTTCCAACAACAACAGTTTCAAGGCCCTATGCCTCATCAATCCTACAAATCCAACAGTTCTCCTCAATATTCTGGTTCGCCTCATCCATATCAGGCTTCTGGATCACCATATCATGGCAACAACAATTCCACAATGGCTGAATGCCCACCCTCACCTTCATTCATGAACCAAACACGAGATTGCTGCCAAATCTGCAACACCAATGGACACACTGCCTCTACCTATCCGTAACGCTTCAATCATGCCTTTCTCGGTACCCCTACCCCTTATGCATATTCATTTAGATCACCATGTTCTTCCTTTTCTTCTTGGTTGCTTGAATCCGGATCTAACAACCATCTTACCGCAGATCTTAGCAACCTTGCTATTAGCCAACCATATTCTGGTCCTGATCAAATTATTGTAGGGAATGGACAAGGTTTGCCAATTACACATACTGGTTTTTCTCAATTTAATTCTTCTTCCAATAACTTTGATGCTTCCAACATTCTTTGTGTTCCCTCTGTGCATCGTAATCTTTTATCCGTGCATCGTTTTGCATTGGAAAATAACATCTACTTTGAATTTCATGCTCATTATTTTCTCATAAAGGATCAACAGGGGAGGACCTTATACAGAGGCCTGAGTGAAAATGGGTTGTATCCTCTGCCGATGTCTCTCTCATCTTCCACATCCTCGGTTGCATTAACAAGCACTCATGCTCCAGCCACTCACTGGCATCACCGGCTAGGACATCCATCATCCAGAGTAGTGGCTACAGTTCTTCGTCAATCTAGTTTTTCTGCTTTAAATAAATCGAATAAATCCAATGTTCTTTGTGATGCTTGTCAGCGCTCAAAGAGCCATCGGCTCCCATTTCAACCTTCTTTTTCTGTTAGCACTATTCCATTAGAGCTTATACATTGTGACTTGTGGGGTGCTACCCCTGAAGTTTCTCATGAAAAATTTCGCTATTATGTGTTGTTTGTTGATGATTTTAGTAGATACACATGGCTTTACCCAATTGCTCTCAAATCTGATGTTCTCTCTATTTTCATGACGTTTAAAACTCATGTTGAAAATTATTTTGGTTGTAAAATCAAGTCTTTACAATCTGATGGGGGTGGTGAATTTCAAAAGTTAGATCCTTTGCTTCGCATACATGGTGTTTCCCATAGGCTTTCATGTCCTCATACTCAAGCGCAGAATGGCGTTGCTGAGAGAAAACACTGACATGTTGTAGAAACTGGCCTTGTATTACTGTTTCATGCCCATTTACCAGCCAAGTTTTGGACATATGCATTCCTTACTGCAGTATATCTTATTAATAGAATGCCAACATCAGCCCTTGGTCACATTAGTCCTCTTGAACGTCTATTTCAGACTTCGCCTGATTATGCTTTTCTTCGTTCATTCGGTTGCTTATGTTACCCTTGGCTCCGGCCATATTCTCGTCACAAACTGGAACCCCACTCCCACCCTTGCATTTTTCTCGATTATTCTCTCACACGTAAGGGTTATAAGTGTTTCGACTCCACTAGCAACAAGTTGTATATCTCTCATCATGTAACCTTTGATGAACACACATTTCCATTTTCTACTCTCACCTTGCCACCTCATTCTTCTCATTTTTTTGATGTGTCTACCTGGTTTCATAATGCTCCACCAGTAATCCTACCATGTTCACCCACTCCTTTCATTTCTGCCTTTGGGCCTTCACTTTCCACATCAGTCCCTGAATCTTCTCCTATTGAGCCGACACATTCTCTATCTGATCCTTCCTATTCTGGGCCGACAACCTCACCTGCAGGCCTGCCCATTTCATCTCATGGCCTATCTTTACCTCTGAATTCTACTTCCTTAGACAATGGGTTGCTTCCCTCACATCCTTCCTCTAATGGGCTCTCCTTAATTCAGCCCATTTGTCATCCATGTCCACCTACAAATGATTTACCAGATCCATCATTAGCACCACATGCTACACCAACTGACCCGTCTTCTTTACCCGCTTCCTCTGTTTTTGAACCGTATACAGTCTCTGATGATGCACCTGATTCCCTCACTTCCATTCATCCAATGGTGACACGTTCTAAGACGGGTAGTCTTCATCCACAAGTACGCCTCAACCTAATGGCTTCCAAGCATCCAATTGCTGATGATGACAAACCGACTTGCTACTCTCAAGCAATGCATTCGGCTCCCTGGTGCTTGGCTATGCAAGAAGAATTTAATGCCTTGTTACATAATGGAACTTGGTCTTTGGTGCCCTTCTCCTCTTGGATGAATGTGGTTGGATGTAAATGGCTTTTCCCCCTTAAACGAAAATCTGATGGCACAATAGAGCATCACAAGGCACGCCTTGTTGCGAAAGAATATCATCAGTGGCCTGGTCTGGATTTCCAAGAGACATTTTGTCCTGTCATCAAACCTGCCACAGTTCGAGTCGTCCTATCTCTTGCTGTCTCCAATTAGTGGCCACTACGTAACTGGATGTTCAAAATGCATTTTGGCATGGAACTCTCCAAGAAATTGTTTACATGATACAGCCACCGGGTTTCATTGACCCATCTAAACCGGACTATGTGTGCCACTTACACAAGTCCCTGTATGGACTTAAGCAAGCACCACTAGCCTGGTACACTCGTCTCAGTACTTTTCTTGTTTCTCATGGCTTCCACTCTTCTCGAACTGATACATCTTTATTTGTCTACCGGAAAAATGGGGTGGTTCTATATTTTCTTGTATATGTTGATGACCTTATAGTTACTGGCAACTTAACAACAACCATTTCAACCCTTATATCGGCTATGTCATTGGAATTTGCTATTAAGGATTTAGGATCCTTGAACTACTTTCTCGGTATTGAGGTTGTGCGTTCATCTTCTGGCCTCTTTCTCAATCAACGGAAGTATGCTTTGGACTTGCTTCATAGTATTGTTATGGATGGTACGAAGCCTATAACAACTCCAATGTCTACTTGTACCTCTCTTACTTCCACTAGTGGCTCTGCCCTGTCTGATGGTAGGGACTATCGTTGTGTTGTCGGCTCCCTTCAATACTTAACAATAACTCGACCGGACTTAAGCTTTGCTGTCAACAGAGTGGCTCAATGTATGCATCGTCCAACCGATGTCCATTGGTTCGCTGTAAAAAGGATCTTATACTATGTTAAACATTCCCTTGGGGATGGTCTTTGGTTTCGCAACTCTTCTACCGTCTCTCTTACTGCCTATTTAGATGCTGATTGGGCGGGTTGTTGTGATGATCGCTGCTCCACAATCGGATATAGTGTTTTTCTTGGTTCTCACTTGGTATCCTGGTGCTCACGTAAACAAAAGACGGTATCTCGATCATCCACCGAAGCTAAGTATCGGGCCGTTGCTGCTGTTGCTACTGAGCTTGTTTGGTTACGTTCCTTGCTCACTGAGCTCGGGGTTTACCTTGCTACTCCACCGGTAATCTGGTGTGACAATATCGGTGCTACTTATTTGACAGCAAATCCTATTTTCCATTCTCGCACCAAACATATTGAAATAGACTTCCACTTTGTGCGAGAGATGGTTGCGTCTCATCAACTTTCTGTTCGCTATGTTTCTACGGTAGATCAAATTGTTGAAGTCTTGACTAAGAGTCTTTCCAGTGCTCGATTTCATCCTCTACGCGGCAAACTCACCGTTGGCTCACCGTCGGTTTTTTTGAGGGGTCCTGATAGAGATAAGCCACCTTAGGCTATCATCTCCCCATGTGCACAGTTAAAGATTCAGTTATAGTCCACGTGGTCAGTTAGAGTCACTCAGAGTCTATTATTCTAATGTCATTCCTTTATAAGAAATGTATAAATATGTATTCTACAATCTGTAAGAAATGAGAAGAAGAAATGAGAAGATATTTTATTTCTTCACAGGTGGCCTTACCACATATGTTGGTTTAAAACGACGAAAAGTACTTATTGACCCAATCAGCTTTAAGTGTAGGCAGTAAGCAAAGACTGCAGATCATATCATTCTTGATTGTGAATTTTTCATGGCAGTTTGGTTTGGATCACACTTGTCATATGTCCCTCCTTATGAGAATCCTCAACTTCCTCAAGCAATTCAGAATTGAGGGGAGGTGTTTGCTCAAGATAAGCAGGCTGGAAATGACACTACAGGCCTTGCATCATTTATTTGCTGGAATTTATGGGAAGCTCGTAATGACATCATCTTCAACGGTCAAGTTTGGACTCTGACTGATATTATTAATCGAGCTGAAATAGAATTTCAGGAATTCACATCCTTGAATTCAAATACAACGAGAGCCTCTCCTCATCCTGCTATTACCCCTGAGTCCAAATGTTGGACCCCTCCTCCACCCTCTTTTACAAACTTGAACTCAGATGCGTCCTAACAAAAAGGTAAGAGTGGGATTGACTATGTTATCCGTAACACCCAAGGCCAAGTAATAGCAGCAGTCTCTGAAACTCTTCCCTTTCCATCAACACTCCAAGGTGAAGCTTTTGCCCTCTAAGTAGGTTTACTACAATGCATTTCTGAAGGGGTTGATAGTGTTTAGGCTGAGTCAAAAAATCTTGAGTTGATTAATTTATTGATTTAGAAGCAGCAAGTGTCAATTGAGATTCTTTCTATTGTCCAAGACCTTATACATATTGCATCTTATTTTGTATCATGTGAATTTCATCATATCACTAGGGAGAATAACAGCGTGGCTAACTCCCTAGCTCGAAGGGCTGTGTCCTATGCGTGTAGGACTGAATGGCCTAGTTCCACTCCTTGGCTGTTGGAGATATGTAACTCTAACACCTTGTGTTTTTCACACCTCAATAGATGATCAGTTATATATATTATTGTTTTTTATTATTATTGTTGATGTAGTTTCCGGCTCAATTCAGACCTACAGGACACAAATTAGAAACTGGCCTAGAGGGAACTTCGGGGTGGAGTTTCTGATGCCTAAGTCAAGTCTCAAATAGGCCTAGAGTTTTGAGTGTGTTAATAGTCTTACCCCTGAAATCCGTTAAGTGTCCTTTATATTAAGGTCAGTTGGCTCCCTCTATTGGCTAGCTGGGTGCTTTCCTTGCTGATGTGGACCTTCTTGCTACTAGTGGGCTGATCACCATCTAGGCCGAGGTGGCAGATTGTGTAACGATTAACTTAAATATGGTCAGCCCATGGTAAGATAATTGTCTAGTCTATCATTGGTTAAGTTTGTTTGTTATGATTAGGACTAGAAAACGGTTATGAATGTCACTATTCTATAATCAAGCATAGGATCTAGGTCCCACATGGATGAGCACCACACATGGGCCAGGGTGTATGGCTTACTTAGGAAGGCTATAACTCCTTATGAAATAAGAGGTCGGTCTCATCAGAGATGACCATGTGTGGTCGAGGTGTTCTCGAGTGTGGATAAGATGTGTCTTGAGGTCAAGGTAATGGGCATCGACTAGGGTCTTTACCGATTGACACCCATTATATCTTATTTGCCAGGGCCACGGCCACGGCCAAGGTATTGAGAACTGATTAAGACTATCATTGTTTGGTGTTATAATGGTATATCAATTATTATTAATGAGAAAGGAATTGGATGGAGGAATCCATTCCTAACCTTATGCCAAAACTGATTTCTTCTACAAAAAACAAAAAAAAAATACCTAACACCACCCTATAGTGTAACGTTGCTACCAACGGCTAGTGGATCCTCATCAGACCCTGACCCTATTCTGGTATTCCTTATGGCATGAATTCCAATCTAAATCTGACTAAAATGGTTAAAAATTAAAAAAACTCTAGATTTTATCACACTTCAAAGAATCTTTTCTTATGACCTTTTGACCAAAAATTAGTGGAAAGCAATAGAAATCATCCACTCTGATACCATCTGTAGGAAATGGAAAGAAACCTAATACCCATTTTAATGTGAAAAATAAAAATTGATGGCCCACCTCCTTAGGACCACAGTATCCTACCATTGTTTGCAACTAGAATCTCTCTTCTTCACGTATTGATTGTGAATTGAACTCCTTAAGGTCTTCTCCTTGGTTGATGCAAGACGTCTATGGTATATTTTCATAACAGCCTTTAGGGACTCTCACTTAGCAAAATCCTCTACCAACCTTACTCAAGACCTTCTCACTCCTATCTTATCCCAAGCCAGAATCATACAATGGGGCATACTCTAAAACCGATGGGATGAGGGGACTTAGGTTTCCAACTTAAGGTATAACTCTCGTAACCCTCATCAAGACAATTAAGGAAATGATTACAAGTTATCACCCATTTGCAAATCAAATGGTTGTGTTGACATGGCAACCAAGACCACCTCAACTTGCAAAGAGGACACTAACTATTAATTTAGAATCCTCTCTCGTCTAGTAGGCCCCGATGGAATACTTTATCCAATAGAAGTTTCTAAAGAAAAACTCATTTGAAGAGCAGTTCTTACTCCTCAGATGGCAGATGGGGATTGATTTAAGGTCTACCGATGGTATGTTAAAGATGGAATAAATGGCCATTTGTAGGTTCGAGAGCACATCCTCTGCAGCGAGCGGTGAGGTGTGATGAGCATCTAATGGGTAAGAACATCTGGGCATGTGCCCCAAGGTACTCCCAGCCATCTGATGCTCACTGCACTGGTGCAGTGACTATAGACGATTTTCACACCTAAAGTTAAAGCATTGGGTAGTAGAGTGAATGGAGTTGAAGATTGTGAGAAACCAAAAATCCAAGGATGGATCCATGGATTGAGGCTCCTAACATGACTAACCTTAATAATGAATCCTTTTAGAAGGAGCTCCTTAGAGACCATGTATTTCCAAACGCTAAGGCGCATTTGTAGGACAATTCGCACGAAAAAAGGTCATATGATGACGAGAAAATTTGATCTTCATAAATCTTCCCCAAAGAGGTAATCGGATAGAGAAGAAAGAGAACCCCATGCCCCCAATATCAAGTGGCCCTATGGCCATGCACTGAATAAATGCCCATTCACCGTGATCTTAGGAAAACTCGGTCCCAAAATAAAAAAGATGTCTGAACATGAGATCTGCACAAAACTCTATAATAATGGTTTGGAGGTCTGTCCTGCATCTCTCATGAGTTGCTGCACTCTGTGATTCACATTGTTCTTTAAAGCCTTAACCTGAAACCTTCCCATAGGATATCTCATATGGCAGAAGTTCGGGTTTGGATCAGCTCCCCACATGGGGAAGAGCAGGACAATCACCACCCTCCATGGGTTGTGGGACCCAATTCTGGCGTTCAGGACCCATACCCCATGGAGGGTGTGAGATCTATCCGCACCTGTCCCCATGTGGGGAGCTGATCCAGACTCGAAGTTCCATTAGATTCGTGCGGTTTGGACTTGATGGCTACAGTAACCACTCACTACCACCAACAGATAATGAAGCCGGTGTAGCTCATCCATGTATCTTCAAAGTCAGAAACAAGAAGGGTTAAAAGAAACAATGGCTCTTTAATTACAGGCTTCTGTAGTTAACTTCGGATCCGCCAGTATCAATTGAAGCTTCTGCAATGTGGTGAGCAAGCCATCCGGAAACTTCAACCAGGACTCAAGAGTGAGAATATGATCGCATGTTCCAGCATTTGTGTTGATCAAATGAGAGAGGAAGCTATAACCATGCATATATTGACTAAAGCAAAAACCCAACTTCCAAGTTTCAAATTGCGGCTATTGTTTGAACCGATATAAGAGCAAAACAAAGATGTATACCAAGTGCAGGATCTCAATTGTTAGAATCATTCGCTCAGCAAAGCACCTCTCCCCAACGCTGCTTGAAACAGTCCAATAGAACAAAATGCAAAGTTCAGAACCACCTTACCGACCTCTTCTTTATCCAAATGGAGCATAGATCAACCTTGAACAAGAAGTTCAAAGAAAGATGCATCCTTTAGTAAGCGACAAGCTTTAGACCTTTGGTTTCGCTCCTTTGGCCATAATACAGACTGGAGAAAGATCTATTTTCAAGCTTCAGCTATTGCTGCTTGAACTTGTAACATAAGGATGATGTACATCAAATAATTTTCTTAGCACAGTACTGCCTTTCCTCCGCACCTCTTAAAACAGTCCTGCCAACAATAGAAAATGCAAGGATCAGAACTTAATCACATATACTTTACGCAAGATTCTGGGTTTAAAAAATGGATCTTCTTAATATATATATATATATATATATATATCAAATAAAGACAGCTCTAGGACAACCATTAACCTTTTCTTGGATTTCCAAGTAATTAAACATTACGGTTCATTACTAGTCATGTCCAAATTATAAATTATAAAAATAACAAACATCCGAAGAATGCACAACTCAACCCACCTAAGTCTTATGCTAACTAAATGGGGTAGACTGATCCCATTACACCATTGAACGATATTCAAAGTCAATACTGTTGTCAATCGCTAATCAATAAACATCTTCTCACTTCTCCCAAAGTCATTTTAGGTTCTGCCTCTCACTCTACCGGCTTCTCCAAGATGGATCAAATCACTCATTCTTATGGGTGCCTTCAAAGGCCTTTGTTACACACACACACACACACACACACACACATACATACACATGGCTCATAAAAACAGTTGTGGGATTAATATTCTATTTATGACCATGTAGCTAGGATTGAGATATGAATTGGGTGCTGGATATGCATTGTTGGAATCCATTAAGTATAACCGCAACAATGTCCAGATACATCTGAGTATCTGGTCCTAGAATTGGCATCTGCAGAGTCTGAACCTTTATATAAAGGCAAACCGAACTTGGAAATAGATTTAAAAGTACTACCATATATTTTAATGCTAGTCAGCTACTAGAGGGTGAGATTCCGGCCAGTTGATTTACTACTCCAAAGGTAATAAATGAACCTCTTTGTTACCAAACTCAGCTGCATTCATGGTTAACCATGTGCCACATAGACCAATAAATTCATACGAGAGGAGTAATATGGAGCAAAATTGGAGGGGAGTACAAGTGGGAGGCTGAAGATGATATGGGATAAAATCACAGAAGAAAAAAAGTACATAACAGAGTGGAATGACAGAACAGGTTCAATGAAGAGCAAGAGCAACCTAGTGCATAAGGCTTCCACTACTGCAGGGTCTAGGAGGGGTAAATGTACAGTCTTACTGCAGGGTCTAGGAGGGGTAAATGTACAGTCTTACCCCCTGCTTCATAGAAGAGGCTGTTTTCAAGTTTTGAACCTGTGACCAACATGTTGCAATAGTGCAACCTAACCGTTGCACCACAGGCTCGCCCAAATAGTTGACACAAATCTAGTTTGGTAGTACTTTTTGTTGTCTTTATAAGTAGCTACTTGAGAAACTTATGTGCTCAAGCTCTGCCCATTTGATAAGTTCTGCAAAAAGGTGTTAAAAAGGGGATCAAGTAAACAGAATCATAAAAGAAAGAATACGAAAGTAAATTACCATCTCTTTTTTTTTTTTTTTGGGTACAAATATAAAAATTATACAACACCTACTCAGCCTTATCCCAACTAAATGGGAGTCAGGTACATGGATCCGTGCCCTCCAATCAGCTCTATTTGACGTCATACTTGATACAAGGCCTAAGCTATGCATGTCTTTCCTCACCACTTCTCCTAAGGCGATTTTAACTCTTTTAGGTCCTTCAATTTGAATCAAATCAATCCTTCGTACTGGAACATCGAAAGGCCTCCGTTGAACATGGCCATTGAAATAATATCAAGTACTAATCAATCAACAATCACGAGAAAGAAGAAGAAGAGGAATTGAGACTGCTAGAGTTCACTGGATTGTGTTTAGCAGTCTCCTCTCTTCCTTTATTTATAATCTTAGAAACTTACAAAAAATTGGAAGCAAATTCAAACTAAATACATGCCACCTACTATAGGCACCCATGTGCACCTATGTTACCCTTTGTACCCCCACCATACAAAGGGTCCATACCACTTGTTTATCACTCCCCATCAAGCTGGAGCATACAGATTACCTATGCGTAGCTTGGAACACCGTTTCTTAAAACCAGGACCAAACAAGGGTTTTGTAAACATATCGCCAAGTTGGTCAACCGAATCAACAAACAGAGTGGAAATCAACTTCTTCATAACAGCATCAACGCACAAAGTGACAGTCCACTTCAATGTGCTTGATTCTCTCATGAAACATGGAATTACTTGCAATATAAATGGCAGCCTGATTATCACAAAACATCTTCATAGGCTAAGCAATTGGAAACCATAACTCATGAAGTAATGACTTTACCCACATCAACTCGGCTGTAGTATGAGCTATAACTCAATACTCAGCTTTGCACTGGACCTTGCAACTGTAATCTGTTTCTTACTCTGCCAAGTGATGAGATTACCACCCACAGATGTGCGATATCCGGTGGTTGATCTCCTGTCATCACCAACTCCTGCCCAGTCAGAATCAAAGAAGCCTACCAAATCAATTCTCTAATGGGGACGATAAATGTAAAGTGGTCGGACCTTTTGTACTGTGGGGGTAACAAAGGGTACATGGTTACAAATGGATGTCTATGGTAGAGGTGGCTTGAAAATCCACATAGGTGGTTTATGGCAGGTGGCTTGGATGATAAAGTTCACATGGTAGGTGGCTTATCGCAGGAGGTTTGTATTCAATTTGAATTTGCTTCCTATTTTTTGTGCTAAAATTATAAATAAAGGAAAGGGGGTAGACTGCTAGACACAACAGTGACCTCTAGTAGTCTTGATTCCTCTTGTGATTGTGGGTAGATTAGTATTTGACATTATTTCATGGTATCAAAGCACTAATTAAACCAGTAGTTGATCATCTTCAATACTGGTTTGATTGGCCTATTCAGTTATACTATACTCTCAGTTCTGGCTGCAGCAGCCCATGCTGCCTACCTGCTACTGTTCATTGCCCTAAGTTTGTGATGATTTAAGGATAAACTAGTGTCTATTATCATCTGTCTATGCTGTCTACAAGGATTGTTGATTGAAGACATCATCTTTAATGTCTACATCTACCATGGTTTCCAGATCTGGATTTTTAATAAGTTATTAATATTTGATGGTATTCTCAATCCAACCATCTGATTGCACTGAGTTTTTGAAGGATTATTGAAGACCCCCTAAAGTGAACTCGACCCAACTTTTACCCTTTTTTTTACTGGCCTGATTTTTCTGAGATTGGAAATCTCCTACTGGCTACTGCCTTGCAGATCCCTTGTTTTCTAGTCTCTCAGACTTGCTGCTACATTCTTTGACTGGGTAAATCTTGCTGTTGTTACTACATTATTGTTACTCTACCCGCTGCTGTAACCTTTTTCTTTTTCTTTTTTGTTAGGTAGTCAGCGGAAGCAGATAACAGCCAGCTTGAACTCGAGACCTCCTGTGAGCATGGGCTTTTTGCGCACCACAGCTCACCAACTACACTAGGAAGTTGTTTGCTGCTGTTATTTTACTAGAACTGGTGGATTACAATTTTCTGTTCTAGTGGTTGAACCGAAAGCACCCAATGACAATGTTCAGGTTCAGATTACTACTACTAATTTCCTTAAGAGTTTCTGACTATCGTATGTGGGCCCAAGCTGTACAGGCCTATATTTATGTGAAAGAAAAACTAAAGTACATCACAGATGATCCTCCCACTGTTGATCCCAAAGATCCTACTGCCATTACTGGTTATGATTATTGGATGCATGAGAACTCCACTATTAAAATGTTGCTGTGGAACAGTGTTTAACCCTCCATTGCTGCTATTGTCATTGTTGCACACTCTCACCAAAGATGTTTGGGAAGATCTACAAGAGAGTTTTTCATAGGAAAAAAATATTTCCCGAACTTATGATTTCTACGAAAAGATATTTAATTTCAAATAGGGAGACAAATCACTCAATGAGTACTTCAATATGTATAAAGGAATTTTTGAAGAGCCTTAGATACATGAACTTCTTACCATAAGCCACAAATTGTGGACTTTCAAGCCACCTACCATAGACACCCATGTGCCCTTTGTACATTCCCACAGTACAAAAGGTCCATACCACTTGCTTAACAACCATGCCACCTCAAACGAATTTTTCATAGCTTATCATGTCTTGGAGCTACTCCTAAACCAGCTCTAATATGATCATTCCTTACTTTATCCTTCCTAGTTTTACGACTCATCCATCTCAACATCCTCATTTCCAACACACTGAGTTTGTCTATATGATACTTTATTGTCCAACATTTGGGACCATACATCATAGTCAATCGTATGATTATCCTACAAAATTTTCCTTTAAGCTTTAAAGGAATACATCGATTACAAAACACTCCAAATGCACCTCTCCACTTCATCCATCATATTTTAATTTTTTGTGAAACATCATCCTCTATATCTCCTTCTTTATTTATGATCAAGTCCAGATACCTAAAATAATCACTTCATGGAACCTCCCTCTCATCAATTTTCACCACCTCATTATCTGTCCTCGTGTAACTAAAGTTACACACCAACACCATATAATCCATCTTCATTCTATTTATCTCTTAAAACCTTATGGTTCTAGGGTGATCACCATAACTCCAAATTGGCATTAATCCCTGCATTTGTCTCATACACCAAAACAATATCAAGTGTTTTGAGTCAAGAAACAGCTTCTCCGTGAAGCTGCGTACATTATGACCCTCCTCAGATCTCGTGGTGGCGAGAGCCTCGTGCACTGGGTATGCCCTTTTTCTGACGTTCGTTAATCAATTTATAATCTGTTGATGTTCTTTAATCAATCTATAATCTACTTAATAGGTTCCCAAGGCCTGGTAGAATATATACGAAAAATTTGTGTCGGTTGATGTTCTTTAATAGATCTATAATTTACGTAACATGTTCTCAAGGGCAAGAAAAAGCTTGCAGCCCTCCAAGAAAGATTGAGGATGAGTTGCAAAGCATACAATTATCTTCACATCATCATAAAGAGACCTTAGCTGTTATAAGGCAAAAGATTTTGGATCATACAGAAACTGATATCAAAGATAAAGCAATGAGAACATATCAGGACCCATGTATTACTGTGAAAAAATCAAACCACAACACCAAACAACAGGGGAACGTGTTCATCAAAGCATATAACATCAATTCAGCTTCTTGTACTGAGATAGATATTCAGATATGCTAGGAATATTATGAGAGGATTTGCAGAAGGATGACAAACTCCAGCTCTGATTTGCAAGATCGAGAGTTGATAGATAGAGAGATACCTGCCAGTTATTTGAGCTCTAATCGATCGTGGTAAACCTTGGCTTTCCTTTCATGCCTCAAATCCCAGAATTTATTGTCTGTTCCTTCACTTTGTTATTTTTCAAATAAAAATAATCAATCCCAATTCATCCCACAGTGATATGAGAAACAAAAAGGCATACTCAAGCATGTTAACCATTAAATAGAAATCGCCAACTGACATCACAAAATCACTGTAGGAGACTAATACTAGATAAAGCCATCAACCACCAATTTCTTGCCGTTATCTATGTGTATTTGGCCTGATCTGATCATGGTAAATGTAATTTTGATCTCCAGAACCAGAAGGCATAGTTCCTACACTTGATAGCCTTTGAATTCCATCACCATAGACAGAAGGTGTTTTCAGGACCAAATCTGCATATGAAGGATAGGTGTATCTACTGGATGCAGGTATTCCCCTGCTGCTCATATCCATATAACTATCAAGATATGACTTTTGAGTAGAACTACTTAACCCGCTCTCCATGTAAGGGCTGGCAGTGTATATATCTCCAGAAGCAGCACCTCCAACTCCCATGTTGGGAGAATACCTGGTCAAACTTAGATGAGAATCAGGAAAGGGCCCCAACAAACTGATCTGGGAATGATGAGCAGTATTTTCGAATTTCAAGTCAGTTGGTACTCTGAATAGCCCCGCACATCCAACAGGAATCTCCATGGCATCCCAATCCTTATTCGCTGGAAACGGGGCATCTTTTGCTCCCACAATAGGCCCTCCTAGGCTTGATAATGGCAATCTATCAAGTTTTTGTTTCAGAGATGACTTTGCATGTTGCAAGGCCTCCAATACACCATGCAAGCCATCTTTTGTTTCATGCAACGACACCAGTTGGGTTTTGTTCTGCTCTACCGATGATTCTCCTTCACAAAAATTCTCACACACGTGACAAGATGATTTCTGCTGAGGACGATGCTCAGAGGACACAAAAAAAGGTTGATGAAGAGATTTGTCCAACAACTCTAGCTTTTCCTTCCCCCTGGTATTAGTTTCTGTTTTCAATTGGCTTGAAAAATAGGAACTAGTCGAGACTTCATTAACCATTCCGCTGCTGCAGCTGCTGTGCTGTTGAACCGGCAGGCAACCCATTTCAGCATGCACTGTAGGAACAACTCCATCGGAAGGGTGTTTGTCTACTTTATCTTCATCATGACAAACATATTCTTCCACTGACCTCACTCCATGGTCATGAGACGGAATTGTGTAAGCTGGTTCAACAGTTTCTGCCCTGATCTCATCCTTTTCTTCAGTGACATCAGACTGATCCCCAGGTTCACATAAATCCTGCATGTTCCGAGGATCAACAGTTTCTGCCCTGATCTCATCCCTTTCTTCAGTGATATCAGACTGATTCCCAGGTTCACATGAATCCTGTATGCTCCATGGTCAATAGGAAAAGATGTTAACTACTAGTAACAAGATTTAAAATGGAGGGGTCGATTACAAACTAAGGATAAAAGTCCAAAGAAATAGACCACTTTACAATGGTGCAGATCTGACAATAAATATGGATAAAACAAATAGGGAAAATCTAGATGTCACTATACCTAGTGAAATGATAGTACATGGGTACATCCTTGTGAGTGAGGTCCCGGCTAACTTCTCATTGGTACAATTTCAGATTAAAACAATAGAAGCAGCAGCTAAAATTACAAAAGATGCATTTTGTAATTTATATTCCTTTCCACTTTACGCCAATTTGGAAATTTGACTAAACATTTTGATCAGAGTTTGAGCCACTTTCCTTACTTAATTTGGGCTAAAATTTGACCTTTGAGATGTATGTGAGGTCCTCTATCACATGACCGATAATAAGACAGGAAACACAGAACCACTAGTTTATGTTGTTCAATGCATCCTGCAAACATTATTAAGGACTGAGAGTTCATTGTTTGAAAAAGGTATGCTTTTCCAACAGATGTAACTTATGCTTCTTTCAACAAAGGGATTACCGAAACAAACATTAAAACATATGAATGTGTTAAAAGTTCAAAGGATGTTGAAGAAGCAGACCGGAGTACAGCTGTTATCTTCTCTAAACTTCTCTTCCCACTCTCTCTGAGCATTTTCTTCTGCTTCATATCGAACAATGAGCTGGGCTTGATGTTCTAGTGCCCTTTCCATATCTGCATTTCACCCAATTTCATTGGCATAAAGGCCATTATCATTCAATTTTATTGATATTCTTCAATAGAAAATGGGACGATACCTTCGAGAAACACTTTTTCTTCCTTAGTTTTAGATCTTTCTTCTGTGGTCTCCATTGAATCATCTTTAGAGCCATTGGAAGTGTCTCTTGACATGATAGATTCTCCATTTCCTTGTGTGCCATGCTGGAAAGATTCACCTCTCCCTTCATCAGCTCCTGATCTGACATCAGCATTAGATAATGCATGAGACTTTGCAAGTGATGGCAGTAGCACTTATCTATAAGAACTCATGCATTGGGAGGGTCTTTGGGAGATTTCTTGGATTTATGAAACTTCAGTCACACAAGACATTGAAAAAAAATTCAAACACATGGTGCACATGCAACTGTAAAAGCGACTTTAACATATTTGCTCAGAAAAAAATAAAATAAAATAAACAAAGGTCAAGCACAGGGAAAGAATTAAGAACCTGACCTTATTTCTTTTCGTTTTAGCTGGCGGCATGACTTGCCCAAATTTCTTCTGGAAGAAGATCTAATCTTGGAATTGAAACTGCTGCTCCTCCTGCTCTGATCCATGTATTCCGACTTGAAAGAAGTTGGACTCTCTGTGCATTTTTTCCAAGATAAACTTCTACCAGTTACAGGAGAACTTCTTGGCTCTGAACCAGAAAACTCCAATGTGTTCATCCTTGCGTTCGAAGTCACAAAGCTTTGCTCTTTCTTTGCAGGTTCAGTACCCTCCTTAGATTCACAGAGGGACCCTTCTTGATCAGAGCTAGAATCATATGTCTCAGAGAAGTCACTGAGCCTATGGTTTCCCAAAATTGCTAGAACCTCAGCAGTTGCTTTCTCAGCTTTGTTTCTTTGAAGAGTCACAGCTTTTAGTTGTTCCTCCAGTGCCACCACCTATATTAGTCTCAGGGAAAAAAAAAAAGGAACATATATTATTTGAGGATAAAAAATTGAGTATTAAAAGGCAATCCATCATTATAACACTAAGAAGCTTCTACTAACAGAAAACAACACCAAAAAAAAAATTAATAAACAAATAAAAAGAATAACTGAAAAAGTCAAGAATATGCCAAAAACGGATCCCAATTTCAGATTGAAAGAGAAATAGTTCACAAAAAAAAGGAAGAGAGGAAATAAAACAAACCCTTTCAGCCAGTTCATCAGCTCTTTGTCTTGCACTTTTTGAGACAGATCTTTCAGCGAGCAACCGAGCACGAAGAAAATCAATCGTCATTTTAGCAGAGTCCTCCATTTCAGTCATCTTTCTGGGGAGTACGAACCAAATGATTTAGTTTCTCTCCAAAACAAAAATGCTTAATTGTAGTTCTCACAAATGATGAACTCCATTACAGCTGTGCTGAGAAAGACACTAAATAAATCCAATGCGAAAAATATGTCCACCTATGATTTGTAGGGCAGGACACAGCTATGCATTGTTGGATACTGCTGTGCCTCTTAGTAATACTTCGATGTCTCTTTGTGTCCTAATTTCTTGTGGGTTGTTTCCTTTGGCTTACTTTGCGTTGAATGCATTATAATACAACTTTACAACATGGTTCAAGTAAGCGGAATCAGCAACGGGATCACCTCTGATGATACTGATTCCAATCCAGCCAGAATTGACTGGAATCGGCTATAATCGCCTGAAACCTAGAAAAAAGCCTGGAATCGGCTGAGTCAAATCATCTAGAATTGGAATTGGCCCATTCCACCGATCTGCTCCTGATTACTAAAACCACACACACACATACACATGCCTGCTTTTTCACCTATAATGTTATCTGATACAAAGATACAACAGAATAGAATACATTTTTTTGGGTCAGCTAACAGAAAAGAATATTATTCCTTCCTCAATCTAACCATCAATCAGTCCCAATAAGGGCTCCTTTTACTTCTGACTTCTGAGTATTATCCTGGGACGACCTAGTTCAGAGATCAAGAATAACTGATCAAATAAATTTACAGAAACACATCTCCATTTCTGAATTTTGGAGGGTTGCATCTCCAACACTCTCAGACGCTCATGTCCTCTACAGATCATAATAGCTGATATTGGATCCATTAAGTAAAGCTCCAAGATCTCCAACTTATCCAGGGTTAGTGAACTCTCAAAAACTAGGAGGAAATCTAAAAGCAACCATGGTTAACTGTAAAAATCAGAGTAACAGAATCTTCAAAATATGAGTGCAACCAAAGACACCTTAATTCACTCGTTTAAAGCAACTTGCATTACTGTGATATATACAACCTAGAGGATAATGTAGAAGTTTCTCAACCGAAACCCAAGCTGACATACAATACAGAACCCTTATTCATACATCCGAGCTGAGCCAAATTCCAAAAATCAAAGAGTCAGAACTCAGACATCTACAAAGGTCGTGAATATATAATTCCCAGCCTCAAATCCAGTGAATTTCTCCACACAAGACCATAGGCACAAACAATTAAAAAGAAGAAACAAATAAGAAAGGCAAGCAAAACACGTAAGGCTCCTTACTTCTGATCCTGCTTATTCGGATCTTCATTCTGCGAGTTCTGCATTATAAGAAGAAAAGTCAAACCAATTCGACAAAACCCCAGCTAAAAAGCTCAGATTTTACTACTTCTAGCGCCAAATCACTTCGAAATTTCCTGTATCTAAGCATCCCAAAACCAATCCGACAAAACCCCAGCTATAAGAAGAAACAAACATAAAGAGAAACAAAACTGACCTCCAAAGATAATTGATCAACTACTACTCCATTTCAAACCCTCGCTGAGAAGAAGAAGAAGAAGAAGAGGAAGACAAGAAGGGGCTAATGGGTTGGTGGCCTCAGGAATGGACTCTGCAATTTCATTTTCGTTGATCATTTTAAGTCTGAACATGAAATTTAAAAAGGATCTTTCCTTAATAAGGATGTCATTCAAGCATCATAAACATATATTAATAAATATGTGATTCAGTGAAAGCTAAGGAAAGGGTTCATTATCGATTATCTCTTTTTCTTTTTCGTTTTTTGGTAAAGATTATCGATTATCTAACCAGAGTAATGATGCCAGACTGGCCAGAAATGGTCAAATAGAAAGGGAGAACACCCTTGGTGACGTGGATGACACCTCTCAGACCTTCCCAATGAAGCCATCAAAGGGTGTATTTCTTATCCTGACCATTAAAAAAAAAAAAAAAAAAACAAATTGCTGGCCCACTCACTGAGGTTACTCCCCTGCCGTTTAACGGTGTTAATTCTAAAGTTGAAATGATTATTTTACCTTTTTAACTAAAATACAAATAATTCAATTTAAACTAACCTAGCCCTTCTATCGTGATGGAATATCGACCGTCGGACTCATGGTATATGTTCAATCCTCTGACAAAGCTTCTTTGATCAGTTCATCTGGTTATGTATATCATTTGGGTCTTTAGTTCTGTTTGATCGAATCTTCCATCGATCGTGGGAATACTAAACACTGGGGAAGTTTTTGAATAGGAAAACTAGAAAGTCAACTAATGTCTCCATCTAAGAAAAATATCTCCAAAGTCTGAACTGCAAGTTCACACAAACCACAAAAGGAGGAGGTTTTGCTTCACCCGGGAAGAAAGGTTATTTTTTTTTCTTGAATATCGTTTATTGTCGTCAGGGGTTAACAATGGTTGTTGGGGTGTTGTAAATCATCGCCATTGATTGCCAGAGAGAATTAATGCTATAGTGAATTTGTTCTTCATTTTGGGGAAGAAGAAAAAGGAAAGGATAAGAGCGATTTGGTCTGAGAGTATATTAGGTATTTCACATATTATGCAAGTATTTTAGTATTTACAAAAGTATGAGTTAGCTAACATCATATCTTAACAGATCTTCACTAACGGACAGTGACGACAGGGGAGGTAAGTGTAATTGTTAGTAATGCAAGAGAGGGTCTTACTATTAGGGTAAACCTTAGGGGGTCGGTTTGTACTTTTTCAAAAAATAAATTATCCTAAACATCAAAGTAGAATAATATTAGGTTGATCCAATTATGAAGTGTAACCGATATAAATTGAATCTATCAATCTAAACCATATGAAATACTAAGGTTATGTTTAATAGTGCAAGAGACATAATATGACAAAAGTAATGATTACACAATGATTTTTTACATCTCTCTCTCTCTCTCTCTCTCTTGAATTTTTTCTTGGTTTCCATAGAAGATTAAAACATAAGTTCCAAGATTTCATTTTTCACTTCATCTCTTTCGCCTTCATCTTCATTTATCGACTTTCCTCATTTTTTTTATGTTGTTTTGCACTTTTGTTTGGTTTCTCTTTTGTCTTGCTTCTTCAAGGTCAATACAAAATATTCCTAAGTTTTGTATGAATTAATGAAGCGGAATAAATTAAACGGCGCGACAAAGAACATAGAGGAATCAAATGTAACAGAATATAAACAATCAAATCAATTCAATTTGTTTTAAGTTAGAGGTTATGAAAAATATTCAGTTCCAGTTTGTACAATATTATATCCTAAATTGAATCGAATAACTAGAACCAAATGAATTAACACCCTTACAGGAAAGGTTATGTTCTACAAGTCTGACTCTACCCTCTCAAACTGGAAAGATAAGATCAAACTTCCCCCCCCCCCTTCTTTTAAATCATGACATATACAATGATAAAGTGTGATATATGATTGGATCATCATAAATATCAAATGAAATAATTGAAAATTTTACTAGAAGATGCAAGATAAAATATTTGCAATGATCTATCATATTAAACTCTACTTGTATTAAAATTTTAAATGAACTAGCTTGATATTAATCAAATATATAACATATTAAAATACAATGAATGAATTGAATCCTTTCAATAGAAATATCTTAAAATTTTCTAATAGTCTAATCTTAGGTCAAGTTATGATATCGTTTTTGCCATAATTTAAAATGCAAATTGATGATCCTTAAAAGGAAATCAAACTACCTCCCATGCATGCAGTGAATAAATTCTCATTTTCCATAGATGGAGGGAACTCGATTCTTAAAAGGAAATCAAACTGAGGAGAAAAGAAAATAGAACATATCTACAACGCCAGGTTGTCTCTTGCTTGCCCATGGATTCAACAACAGTTCGAAAGGTTGACCTATTCGGGAATCTCCAGATCTATACTTATTTTCAGCTCCAAGAAAACCATCAAAAGAGTGAAACCTTTGTATGACTAAGTTTACCTAACAAAAAGAGCTTTTACAACTTCAGTAGGAAGTATAACTGCTAGTAAAAGCAACTAACTTAATGTTCGAGCCTCTTCTTCCTCTTGCTGCTTTACTTAATTGGGCTACTTTCTCCAGGAAGAGAGGTGGTTGCATATATAAGAAGGGCTTGTGCACATGAAGAAGAAGAGAAAGAATGAGCTGGAGGCAGACTGCATACAAGATGAGATGAGAGGAAAAAAAAAAACTGCATTTTAAAGCATTTTGAAACAAAATTGTAGGGAAACCTAATGAATATGACCTAAAGCTACAATTGGTTAGTCAAATTAGAAAACAAATGTACAAAAATTTTAAATTATAAAGAGAGCGAAGATTGGGTAAGCCACTTGCTTTCCAGAAGCTTGGGGCTCCCTCCAATGGCAGCGCAAGGCACATAGGCATGGGCATCTTATCTGTGGGGTGGGGAAGAGAGGGTGACAAAGTCTAGGCATGCCACCATCATCTTTTTTCTACAATGCAATATAATGTTGAACTTACAATCCCAAAATCTAGGTTTGCCAAAAAAAAAGAGTCCATAAACCTAAGAAAAACATTAAAAGTTTGTACTAAAAATAACATGCAAAACTAAATGCATCAAAATATAAATTAAGTAGAACTCAACTAAATCAGTCGTAACAGTGCTCAAAGTACTTAGAAATAAATCTTGAAAATTAGTGTGACAATAAGATTCGAAACAAGCCTAAATTAACATGATTTAGCCTTAAAAAAAATTAAAAATAAATTCCAAAACTTTCATACAAAATCAAAATTTCCAAAATTCCCCTTTATACAATATATGTTGAATATATTATTTTAGATAAGGGGAAATTATAGGCCCACCCCTTGAGGTTTACCCTATTATTAAGATCATTCCTTGTATTATTGACAATTACACTTACACATTGTCGTCTAACAGTGTTTACTCTGAAGTTAAAATGACTATCTTACCCTTTTGACTAAAACACAAATAATCTAACCTAAACTAACCTAACCCTTCTATTGTGGAGGAACAACGACCAGTGGACTCGAGCTTCTTTTGTGCGAGTGAGCTTCTTCCCATTGTTATAACTAACTCTGACCACTTGAGGAACCATCAACCTCTAGAAAAGATAAATATTTGATCATATACACAGAACAATATACTCCTGATCTTTGTCTCTTGATCTTATCTTCATCCCAGAACCAATATATTTGTCACCTACCCTAAAACCTAGACTCGTGAGTCACATCTTTAAAGATGTGATCTTCATGAACAAAAAATATAAAACACCAAGCTTCATCTTTGCTCCTCAGGCAAATAGGAAATCACCTGGCACAAATAAAAAGGAAATGTATTCTTAGTGTGTACACTCCACTATTTTCAATATCCCTAGGGTGGATCAATCACTTTTCACTATGACTTTACCAGGTTGATTTGGATATTTTTGTTTTTTGTCACAATTAACTAGTTTGCAGGAAAGTCCCATTTAATTTTTCCAATGGGAAGTTGAATCTAGTTGGAGGTTGAATTTTGTAAAACTTATAGACTTCTAATGTGAATGTATAAATGACTTCTAGTGTGTCTGGTTGCGTCACTGCAAATTATGAACTGTGTGGTCATGATTCCTTAATCTTCACATCAATATCAAGATCACATATTAGACGAGAGTTTTTCAAATATCCAAGGAATTGTTCCTTCTTCATGTGAGTGGACCAACATAGAACTGTGAAAGAGGCCAATGTAAGATCAAAATTGTAGAGATATGTAAGAACTTTAGTCAAGCTTTCTCCTGTTGCCCACAATCAACTGGGGTATGACTTTGTCCCCCCCCCCCCCTCTTAAATACTTATTCAAGTATAACAATCATCCTTAATTTTCCCACAAGTTGACAACCATGGTTGTCAAATGTTCAAATAGATACCAGAGGCAAGCCCAAGTTCTACTAGCCAGCAGACTCCACCTCCACCCTGATGTTCGGAAACCTCAACATCTAGTGTCTTTCCTTTCAGAGGATATCTGAAAGGTGCAATTAAAGAATCGGAGGAGCACACAAGGATGCTGAAGGATTCTTTTGATGCAGTCAACAAGCTAGACATAAACAAAATAGTAAATTGACTAAACTTTAATAAGAAAGTGGGTAAATTGACTAAACTTTGATAAGAAAGTGGGTCAATTTGTGTTAGTTATTGCGGTTTTGAAAAACTTTGTAATGATAATTCTCAATAATTTGATAACACAATATTTATGAATTTTTGTACCTCTAATAATATTTGTTTAGTAATGGAAATGAATTTTTGACGACATACAATTGTTCCAATATTTTATAGCATACATTTGAACAATATGGAGTTATTCCATATCATAGTTTACATGTTAAGTGTAACTCATAAAAATGTCGTGTCTCTTAAAAAACATCCTTATATAAAATTAGACAATTAGACAATTACTCTCAAATTGATAGCATACAATTGTTCCAAATCATAGTTCATTAACATGCACATGTTCTACTTTTTTGCATTTGGACAATATGAAGTTGTTCTATAGCATAATAGACATATTAAGCTTAACACATAAAAATGAATTCAATCAAATCCATATTACAACTGAATTAAACATCATCCATAGCACACCTGAATTTAAATCATCTATATAACTTGTGTCGAAAACCATATCATCCATAAAAAATTTAATTGAAAACCAAATCATCCAAAAGATCATACCACGACAAACCCATTAACACTTTCTTCCTCGAATACATTACAACACAAGAACTCTCAAATTGAACTGTTTCTTTAAGAAATACAAACATCCTCTTTCATAACTATGGACTACTCTCTCTTTCTTCAGCACCATTTTTTCTGAACTTTATAGCTTTCTTGCATGTCTCACTGCTTGAGTTTCTGCCATCCTGACTCTTTTTTTGCTTGTATACTCTAAATTTGGGCCACTGATGCACTATGTGAACATGTCTTCTAAGAGATGCTGATATCAGCCTGGCTACCCACTTCACTTTGCTTTCCTTTCCTAAACAAGAAATAATAAAATATGAATAAATTGATTGATTGATTGATTTATATATATATATATATATCAAAGGTGTTTGAAAAGTGAAAATAATCTTGTTAACCTTCACATCAACTGTTTTCTTTGAAGATGCTACACTTTTCCTTTTAAGTAGACCTCTCTAGAAAGTTCTCTTGTTATGATAACCTCATATATATCATATATTACAGGCGAAGCTCTTATTCTAAACTCACCTAGATCTGCCTCACCATCTTCCCTTCTCCTGTTCTTTTGGGGTTTGCTTAGTATCTTTTCAAAGGTGGAGGTTATGAGAATCGGTAGGTTTCATGGACCTCTCTTTGAAAAAAAGAGCTGTATGGGTCCAACAATGTCTATTGACTAGGGGTTGCCACTTAGGTTAGGGTTTAGGATCTATTCCTAATAGATATAAAAATGGATCTATAGAAAATTTCTAACCGCGGGTCAGGGTTAATGTTAGGTTGTGGTCCTAGGAAGGGGTAAAGTACATAGGCACTTTGGTCTATTCGACAAAAACATGACTTCCACCTTAGATAAAAACATATTATTATTTAACGGGTTGGTTAAGTTTGATTATACAGGCATCAATATCACACACATTGAAAGGAAAACATGGCCAAAACACGTAAAAGAAAAGGGATAAAATTGACATACCCGTATCCAATTGCTCTATACTGTTAGTACTGAATATAAAACAAACATGCTGATATCAGATGGAATATGCATGGTGAGCCCTAGAATCTAGTATTCAACATGTTAGACACGATCCTCAAAGAGAAATAAAGATAGAGTGAAATTAAAACACTCGTATCCAGTTGCTCTTTGGGGTTAGTAAACGAAATATAAAACATACATGATAATGGTAGAAATCAAGAGAAAAGCTACCTTAACCTTCATCTAATGGAATACGGCAAGAATATCCCTAATATGGCATCATGGATAGGGGGATGGGAATTATGAAACATAACCATTATGTGTATCATGCATATACAAGCAAAATGATAATGCAAGTGAAATACAACATTGAAATATAATAAAAGAATCCAAAACGTGCTAGAAAAGGAAATTGACTATCGAAAAACCATCAATGAAGATTTAATATAAGAAAATTCAAGAAAATCATATGAAAAAGAAGACATCTAGGCCTACGAGTTTGAAGAAAATTGCTTTGATAAAAATTAGAAAAATTGCCTTTAGATGGCCGGCAATATGAGATTCCATGACTTGGAAATCTTAAGGTTTGAATAGACCAGCAACGGAGTAAATATAAAAAAAAAATACTAAGATAAATCAAGAAAATATGAAAATCCTACTGCAGATAGAAGGGATTCTAATCTGAAATTTTGAAGAATGAAGTTTAAAAAAATTAAGTATGAAAATCCATGTAAGTGATTGTATTTCATTACTGCCCTACAAGGGACACAGTGAATTATGCTCAGTTAAAGTATGATAACTGAATATAATAAACTTGAAATGAAATGTTGAGAAGCTGAAATAAAATAACACTTACCTCTACGAATTCGGTGAAGGGTTTGGGTTTAGATGTAGAGATGTGCTCTTTAAACCCGGTTTATTGACCGATTAGTTCGGTTTGGTCTTGCAGGGTCTGAAATGGAACGGGTTGATGCTGGTGCCTTATGGTACATGACTGACTGCATGGGTGATGACAAATGCGGAGTGGCCGGATACATTTGAGCTAGTACCCGAAGTGATTCGCACGCCAAAGCCGTGCCCTTGCACATATCACAAGGCCATGTACGAATAGGGAGTGTACGTTATCATATTTGAATGATAAGAACTTAGTCCACATCACGTGGTGAGGGTAAGATAAGTGTTAAGATCCCATTGCCTGCAAAATATAGCAAGGTTGGCTTGTTTGGTCAACTGGTGGGTGTCACTGGTAGGTGCGAGACCCACCAATGTAACCCACCTATATGTGTAGCGTGGGCCCTAACTTAGGAGAGCACGTGTATTTTGGATTTCTCATCGTAATGAGGCCTTGCATGCTCAAAGATGTCGGCTACTTCGCCCGAAAACACGATTTAATGTGTTTTGGTCCATAAATGGGCAAAACCAAACAGACCTTAGAATATATTTATGAACCAAGGTATAAATAGTCCTTAAGTCCTTCTCTCTCTCCCATTTATGATTTCAGCAAAGTTTGGTGTGGAGAGTAAAAAAGAGGGAGAATAGAGGAAGAAGAAAAAGAAGAAGACTAGGAAGAAGGCTATGCCCTTGGATTATGGAGCCGCATCTTACCTTTTCGTCTCCGGAATAGCATCCGGTGTCTTGAGATCTACATCTTGACGTAAGTGACACCATGAACCCTTGAGATATGATGAAACCCTTTTTGTGTGTGGTTGAATCTAGAAGATAATGGAACCCTTGTATGATTTCTTTGAAGGATTTAAGAAGGGAAACAAAGATTTGGGAGTTATTGAAGTGGCATTTGAGTTTGGGAAGAGGATCCCAAGATTTGGGGTTTTTCAAGTTAAAGTATGATTTCTTTCCCCAAATCTTGTTAATGGCTTAGATCCATGGAATAATCAAATAGATGAGGCTTAAAATACGTGAGAAATGAAGTGGGAACCATCCTATTAGGTTTCCAAGAGTTGGAATAGAAGAAAGAAGAAAAATAGCAAAACCCGAGGAATACCAGTAGGTAGGACCGGTAGGTGCCACACCTACCAGTGTGACCCGCCTATCTTCTCTGTGTCTATCGGTGGTAGGACTAGCGGGTGCCACACCTACCAGTGTAACACACCTGTCTCCTTTGTGTCTACCGACGGGTAGGATTGGCGGGTGCCAGACCTACCAATATGACCCATCGGTCTGGACAATTTGCTCAAGTGGGTTCTCCTACACATCTATAGCTCAAATGAGCTCCGATTGAACTCAAACTCACTGACAACCTTCTTCACACTATTAAATGTGTCATGACTATATCTTACGTCAATTATAGTCCCGAATTAAACGTATTTCTAAACTCCTTTTTTGTGCTAGGTTTCAAGAAACTCATCTTCTCACTCTGGATCATACCCGTACCATGAGTGTTGATTTTTCTTCAAGAATAGGTAAGTGGAGAAAGGACTTTGATCTTATTTTTTGGAGTGTTTTTGACATCCTATGCATTCATAGACTATATTGACATTCCGATTACCATTCCCATGCATATGCTTGCTGTATAAATGATGCATTTAGAATTGAACATGTTATATCTTAAATTTTTAAATGCTTGTTGCATGCTTGGAATCATGAGAACGGATTTATCATATGATGTGGTATGGTGATGACTTTTTCGAACATGTGTGGGATTTCTATATTAGATGCCTTAGTCGACTTGAAAACAAATGCATTGATACACCATGGAATGGGACACGAAAGTACAGTTATACTATCTCATGTAGGAGCATGTGGTTAGGATTTCATATTCACTTGTGCTATGACCCTTCCCAACAGGGGTTTACGTGTTGGGTTATCACTGAGGGGAACCGTCGGTCGCGGACCACCGTGGTGATTAGAAGTACGTCTAGCTGATCATTAGGACAGTTGGAAGCCTTGGTGATATATTCAGAGGGTCAATTATACTGCTTTTAATTTTTGTTGTGGTTCGGCCACGATTTACTTTGTCGAGTGCTCACAGTGGGCCTTCTTTGACAACCCTATGGGCATATTGCGGGATGGAGAACGTGTCTCGAACCTGGGGCATATGCTCACTTTGGTTGTGAGTAGCACATTACCTATGACCCAGTAAAGATTGTTCAGATGGAATAGGATTAAAATGAATGTCATGCATATAGTATCATTTGAAATGCATTTGCTTGTGTGCATCTTTTTTTTATTTACTGAGTTAGTGAGCTCACCCCTCGTGTACACATCTTTTTAGATGATTTTATAGGCTATTTAGTAGAGGAGCCCGTGTCGGGTACTATTGACGAAACCCTAGTGGGGGATTGTGGGTTCCCAAAGAATTCGTACACGGTGATGGCTGCTCGTGTGAGGGTTGTGTTGCAGGGCAACAGTGACAGATTCTATTTATTGTACTCTTTTTTATTCTATTGGTATATTTTTCTTTTTGTGCTCTCGATAGTTAAATTGCTATTTCTGATGTAAATATCATGCCTACGGACCCACATATAAATACTTTATGTATGACAACTTGGGTATCAAAAGTATATGGAAAATTACAGGTAATCATTTATGACAAGACTTCTGTTGAACTATAATATTATATTCCATGATTACTTATGGCTTGCTGTACTGTGGTTACTGTAATCGATGATCCTGGTGGTTTTGGGTTACCTGGAGGGAACCCGATCTCCGATCCAGTTCTATGTGAACGGGGCGTGACATTAGGTATTGTAGCTGCAAACCAAAACTGATATTAAGTGTAGTAAAATAATTCTTATGCATGATTCCACTACACGAATGTTGTCGATAACAACGGATTGAACTATGGAGGGATCCTCCAAAACATGGGAGGGTTTGGTTTTTATAGTTTGGAGACCTTTTGGTAAATAAATCAAAGCATGTGTGAAATGCTTTCATATGTAGGGTGATCTCTTTCCTCTGTGGAGAGAGATTTGGTGTTTATTACGGGAATAAAAAATAATTTTTTTCTAAGGTGTAGACAAACACTCACATTTGTTACATGAGTTTTCTAGAGTCTTCTAGATGTCTTAGGGGTTGTAGAGTGTGTCTAGGTGTATTCTTTGGGTAGCAAATACAAGATTTGGTTGAGATAAGGTTAAAGATCAATTAAATTCCTATAAAATCGTAAATCCAACACAATATGCAATCTGGCCTTAATAATCTGGATTTGTCCAACGTTGGTCTAGATGCAAATGACATCAAGTGCACTTGGCGCTGCCCTGAGTTAATGTGAGTCTAGCTCGAGTTGACTCAGTGGGTTTGGCCCAATTGGGTTTTTAGCTTAATTTAGAATTGGCCTATGGTTTCTCGGATGGTCTTGGTCGATTCTAATATATGTTAAAGATATTTTCTAATTTTAAAATATTTTTACCCAATTAATTAACCATTCTATGCAATTATGGAAGCAAAATTATATTGCCTAGGTCTAAGAAGAAATCTTGAATATAAATACAAGATTACTTCCACTACAAGAAAACAGGGCATTTGCGACGGACTAAATTTCCGTCCCTAAATAAACCATTTAGGACAAATAATTTTTATCGCTACATATTTATCAATTGGGATGGATATATTACCGTCGCGACATTTTGGGACTGATTTTTTCCATTGCAAGAAAAATATAGGACATTTGTGACACTTTTTTAGTGACAGACGTAATTTCCATCCCTAAAGAAACCATATATATATATATATATATATATCAATTGAGATGGACATAATACTGTCGTGACATTTTGGGACGGCTTATTTTTTCACTACTGTGATTAAATTTACATCTATTATGATAGATATTTTCCATCTCAAGTAAACTTAAGAGTGATGGAACTAGGACGGATATAGTTTCGTTTTTACATATTTATCAGTTGGGACAAAAAACTTACCATCTCGAAGTTGGAGACGGATAATTAATCATCCCTAAGTGTTTTGCCACATTTAATTCCGCGACTTAAGCTTGAAGTAATCGAAAAATTATGAATAATTGAGACACATAGAGTTTCGTCCCTACATAGACATTTGGGATAGTACATTTCTGTCGCTAATGAGATAGGATTGCATCTACTACGACATCTTGTTATCTATCTCAAGTAAAACAAGTTAGGGCTGATAATTACCATCGCGACATTTTGGGACCGATTTTTTCCATTGCTAGAAAAATATAGGACATTTGTGACACTTTTTTAGCGACAGATATAATTTCTGTCCCTAAAGAAACCATTTATATATATATATATATATATATCAATTGAGATGGACATATACTATCGTGACATTTTGAAAGGCTTATTCTGTCACTACTATGATTAAGTTTACATCTATTATGATAGATGTTTTCCACTCAAGTAAACTTACGAGCGATGGAACTAGGACGGATATAGTTTCATTTTTACATATTTATCAGTTGGGACAAAAAAACTTACCATCTCGAAGTTGGGGATGGATAATTAATCATCCCTGTTTTGCCACATTTAATTCCACGACTTAAGCTTGAAGTAATCGAAAATTTTTGAATAATTGAGACACATAGGGTTTCGTCCCTACATAGACATCTGGGACAGTACATTTCTGTCTCTAATGAGATAAGATTTCATCTACTACGACATCTTGTTATCTATCTCAAGTAAAACAAGTTAGGGCTGATAATTAATCGTCCATAAGTGTTTTATCAGAAGACATAGTTATTTAATTCGATGACTTATGCGCGAAATATTCAGCCGATCCAAAAAATTCTGAAAACTATGAATAAGACATTTGGGATGATGTATTTCCATCGCTATTGAGATAGGATTGCATCTATTATAACATCTTGTTTTTCGTCTCAAGTAAACCAAGTTGGGACGAAAAATTAACCGTCTGTAAATTTCGAAACTTTTCTACTGTTTTTCAATAAAGTCTTATGTAGCTCTATTAGAAGTTGCCCTAAGTTGAAATTTTGGTTTCCTACGCTAAATTCCCACAAGAGTGACAAGACTAATAGCCCCTCTTCCTCGTCCCTGAGCCAATTCCAATTTTCATCCCCTCGCAAAACCCTAAGGGCCCGTTTGATAACGTTTCAAGAAATGTGTTTCTGCCGTTTCTGTTTCCAGAAACAGCAGAAACGGAGCAAAAAGCGTTTGATAAAACTGTTCCGTTTCACTTATTTTTAGAAATAAAAATAAAATTTTTTACTTATTTATGATTCAAGAAACGACCTAGGCGCCGTTTCCTAGGTCGTTTCTGAAAACGACTTGTGGCAATTCTTTCACTAGTTACCATCGACTTCTAAAAACATGACTTATTAAACACCTTCAATTCCGTTTCTATTTCTAGAAATGAAAATTTATGTTTATGCCGTTTCTTGAAACAGAAACAGCAAAAACGTTATCAAACGGCCTAAGATTATTCTCCCCAACCTTCTCCATCATGAGCCATCTCGTCGTCCTCCCCAGTATATGAACCTCTTTCAGTTCACAAGGAAGAGGTTCTCCGTGGATGCAGAACCGCCTTCACCTATGGGAATGTGAGATAAAATGAAGTCCAGTTAAGCCCCAAATCAATGAACTCCAACTTGGATTCTTGTGCTGGTTTCTTAGAAAGGGGTAACCTCAGTGTTAGGCATATGGGTCGGTAGTGAAGGAAGTTGGGGAGGGTAGTTGAGCTCTCCCTGGCAATGGCTCTGCTAGTGTTGGGTCTTTGGACAAACAGAGTGAAGAGGGTGAACAAACTGGCCTAGTAGGAGAGGTTATAGCAAGTATAGACAAGGAAAGGCAGGTACGCTATTTTCCTCTCCCGATTCTCTCTCTCTTATGGCTTTCTCGGGTTTTGATTTATTTCTTACCATTAAATCTTATACAAGACGAATCTGTGGCGAAGGTGGAAGGAGTACCATCACCGCTTACTCAAAATCTTAGGGTTTAACACCAACAGAGAACGGGCAAAAAGGAGCGAAATATTGGGGTGATCTGATCTTCGGAGGTAGTCTCACCCTCTCCTTGCGGGAGAAACTTTCGATCTCCTCTATTTTTGTCTTCTCTGGTGATCTATGTAGTATTCGATAATATATTTGAATGTATTTGGGACTATTCGAGGTCAAATGTAATATAATCCCACTTAGAATCCTACAAAAGAGGGAAGATTAGAGACCAAATCAATCTCAATCTCTCCCCTTTCTTCTTTCCAACTGAATAATAGCTAAAGGTGAGGTGTGCTGGGTGTATATTTATAATAACTTGGTTTGGTTTACAACTGTGAAGATAAGATTATAACATATAGGATTACAATGGGAATGAACTGTCCTTGCAACTCAAGGCTTCTGGATGGTATCAGTAGTGTGGCAGCAGTACTACTGCCCTGTAGTATTAAAATATTTGTCCTTATGTTGAAATGTTTAGCCGTAAACTTTTCAATTTTCTTCTTTATATTGTTAGTAAATGATAGTTACCACTTATGGGTTCTATTCACCAAGAGAAGCGCAATTTGTAGGTGCTGTCACAATCAATTTCTTGCACATAAACATTTATGTCACTTCTGATAAATAGTGACTTATAATATAATTGTACTGTTATTTTATATTTATTTAAAATTCGGAATAAGATCGTCCAACTTAGTTGGGTTCTTAAAGCAAAGTCTTATTTATTTTACATTTGAACTCAAACTGTCCACTTATGTTCAAATTTTGGAGGGACACTATTTTTTTTTGGTGGTGGTGAGATTTATACGATTCCACATTGTCATAGGAAAGGATGAAGCATACATGAAAAGAACTGATGTGCAATACTATTTCATGGGTGTTAACGTGAACTAATTCTGAGCCAGAAAAATCCTGTGAGATAATAGTACTGACTGGATCACAGGAGATAGAATATAGATGATAAGGTGAGAATGTGGAGAAAGTTTGTTTATATTTCAACACTGAGCTCAGAACAGTCTAATAACTTAGTCGAGTGATCTATATAATAGATCAATAGCCCTGGAGAATTTGATAGAATTCTGATGACAAAGTAGGGCTCTGCAGATAAGTCACAATGCTAGTAGGATTACTAAATAGCAATCTAGTAGCTAAGGTTTCAGAAACCCAAACTCAAAAGAATAGATCAAAATTTCAAGGAACAGATGACCAACTAGAATTCAGATTTTGAAGCAAAATAGGGTATTACTTTAATTGATAAATTTATAAGAAACTAATAGAGAATACTGAGGAGTGGGGTGTCGCAGTGTATGGAAGCTGATAGAATCTAACCTTCAATCTTGATATAGAGGTGATAGCCAGGCTAGAAATCCACCTAAATCCACCAAGCACACTACTTTCACAGCTACAAGCCTGCAACTACTGAATCTACAACAGCCAAAGTTTCAGAACTGAAGACTATGTGTCATAAATTCGTATCTGAGGCCATAGGTCACTACATTTGCATATAAATTTCATAAAATGACTCTCCAACGGTCCTAAACTGACTTGGAATTCAAACTAGTACTTGGATATAGTCAAAACAGACTAGTATTTGAAACTCTTTCTCAAACTAGGTCTCTAAAAACAGAACATAGGCTTAGAATGTAATCTGGACTCAAAATCAATTTAAGTTTTAACATAAAAAGACTTAAATATATCCAAAAATTTGGACTAAACTAACTCTACTTGACTAATCGTACTCAGAACTCCTACCCATATTTTAATCATATTAAAGTGGCAATTTACCATAAAAACCCATTGGACCAAAGGCCCAACATGTATAGGACCCAATCCAAGGCTTATTTCCTCTGAAATAAGCCCACTTTTGTAATTTATCTGCATCATGTGTACTGCGTAGGGACAACAAAAGAGCATGGCAATCTGTCAATTTACAATGTCGAGCAGCAATCCATACATCATAAAGAATGATTAAAATTCAATATAATGATATTTACATATTGTTCTTTTATTAAATCTTCCTTTGAGGTTTTATGAGTGTCAACATCACAACTGCCTTGCATAAATGAGTTGTTTCAACAGAGTTACTTAACACATCCACCAGCTATTTGCAAAGTGCATATTGGTGGATCATCCTAATGATGCTCTGTTTTTCCATCAATTTTTAAAAGAAAAAAAAAATCTTAAAAAGTTGAATCTTTACCATCTGAGCTTCTGATTGCAAATAAAGTAATAGATTTAATTTGTTCATTCATATGGCGACTTTATTTCTCATTGCTTTTGCCAAACTATTATTTAGCTTAGAGTAACTGTCAAAAGTGTTAAGTCCTTCATACATGTCTAACATTATTCAACTTAAAAATGGGTGAGTTTTAAGGCTTAAGCTCCAAGGTTATAACTTATAAGGATCCTAAGATGCTGTATATGTTCACTATTATTTTCTAGCAAATGAACCAGTATGAGTTTGCATTCAATCACCAGCAATGACCGTTAGATATAATGCTACAGAAGAATATTTGTGAGTTTGAGACTATGGGTGAGATGTGCTGAGTGTATATTTATAATAACTTGGTTTGGTTTACCACTGTGAAGATAAGATTACAACATATAGGATTACAATGGGAATGAACAACTCAGCACACATCATCGTTAACTATTATTCGGTTGGTAAGAATCAAGGGGAGAGACTGAGATTGATTTGATCTCTAATCTTTTCTCTTTTGTAGAATTGTGATTGGGATCAAATTTCCTTATAATAAGGAAGATGGATGCTCATGGAATTTTCTAATGCCCTTATTTTTGTTTGTGGAGGATATTATGCTACAAAAGAAACTAAATAATCCTAGAAATGCACCAATCAAGTGCCAAGTTCAGGTTGTGATTCTCTGTTTGATACAAGTATCTGGATGATGGGACTCAAACTTACTTTCAACATGTTTACTCTTCAGAAATTCTTTGAAATTCATGGTCTCAATGATATTTTTAAGTGTTTTCCAGTTTGAATCTACAAACTGGGGCTTCTTTAGTCTTGGCATCTCAACATAAAAAATGGGTCTCGGCTGACATGAATTTGTGTTGCTTCATATCCATCTTGTATAGTTGTATGAGTTCTAAAGGGGATATTCCACACCAATAAGCTTGGCAATCAAACCTGGGGCCTTTGCCTTCTTTTCTTGGGCTGCTGATGAAATTGAACTGTTGATAGAGGCTGAGCTGTTTGAGGGAACCAGAGTTGATTGGCCTCAACTTGTGGAGGGAATATCCAAATCAGAATACAATTATTTTCTGCCCTAAGAATCCTTCACTTCAATGGAATGTATAGGTAAAGGTTTTTCCTGGATTGGTTGTCTGTGATCAATTTCTTGAGGTCTTCATTGTAATTCCTTGGAGACCCCTCAGCCAAAACTCATGGGTATCTCAATCCTTTTCAATTTTTTTTTTTCAAATCGATATGAATCTATTTTTTCTTTTTTCAAATCGATATGAATCTGTTATTTCAACACCCCTTCCTCCTTTCCTCATTCAAGTTTTTGTTTCTATTTTGTCAAGTGAGATTTGTATTTTGAAGCTTCTTGCAGCTTGGCAAACATGATTAGACACTTGCATATCTAAAGCACCCTTCAACCAAACGTTTGCAATATCTTTAGGCTGCTCGTCAAAGCTCAGACCCATTGACCATAATTCAATCATGTGGTTTATCTTCTGAGCTCCTTTAGGAACCTCCAACAGTTGAGAGGAAAATGAGTCATCTAATTCTCTGCTAATCTCTTCAAGGACCACCAGCTCATTCCTTTTCCTTATATATTAAGGAGGGATTGGAAACTCTCTGTGGTATGTGTTGCTCCATCTTTTGTGAATCTTTCTAGCATTTTCTTATTGCCCTATAGACCGCAACCCCTTTTGTATCATCACAAGGGATAAATGATCTGTAAACGAATGATCTCAGTGTATCTTGAGGCAGTGGAACAGTAGTGGATTTGGATATTGTACGAGGGTTTTTTTTATTCGCAGGTGGCAGCAGAACAGCTGTGTTGAAGTTAAATTGTTTTGGTTAGTTTTAACTTTAACTTTCCAAAGCCTTTAGATTCTGGTGTTGGATAATCCAAACTATGGATCTGACAAATTTAATCTTTTTTTTTCTTTTAGCAACCAATCCTCGTTGGAAATTATTCATTTGTTCTTTTTCATTGATTTCAATCGCATAAGTTTAGATTTAGGATTCTTAGTATGATTCTTGGGGTCCTTTAAACAAAGAGGGATTTTAAGTCTTATGCTTTAGGGTTTAGGGATCTAAATTAATTTGTCATTGTCCGAGAGCTTATGTGTCTACTATAGATTTTCTTCTATTGGCTTATTGAAAATATTCAAGAATTTTCATAGTGATGTCACTTTATTCACTATTATTTTTTGGTTCTTGAGATTCTCCATCGACTCTAGGTGCTTTCTTTGTAGATCACTTTATTTAAAATTAGTAGCTTGCAGCATATGGAAATCAAATCATGAAAATTTTGATCTAGTGGGTGGTGTTGTATGTTGACTATAATCATTTATGATTGCTGACTGTTTGCTTCATGCGGATTCTCCTGATTCTCTTGGAAGTAACTGTCCATGTTTAATACTTTTTCTCCTCTGCTTTGTAGCTGTCTTCTATATAGCAGCAAGTACTTCTCCAGTAATTGTGTTTGTATTTTCTTTTTGCATCATCGGCTTCCTTTTTTTCTATTCATATAATTAAATGGATGCTCTCAAAGAATGAGGGGCCTCTTCAGATGGTTTAGGTATTTCTTATTTCGTTAGAAAAATTGATTTGTGCACCTTTGGGTTACTGTTTCTTTTCTTAGTAGAGTTGTTTCCTTATTGGAGTCTTGTCTTTTCTTATTTGTAGAGGTGTGACAATCAACATATCAGAAAAGATGGCATGAATGTATTTTGTATTGGTTTTGTCTGTGTGGAGAATCATACTCCAAACTATGTTTAATTTGTTTGATCATTGTGGGAGTCATTTCTTTTCTTACTTCAATTTTAATATTTGAATCTTCTCATAATTTAATAACGGTTGTTTCTACAGTTGGTGTTATAAATTCCCTACATTTAAGATTGGGTCACCCTTGGATTGTCCTCTTCTTCTAATTGTTAATGCCATGAAATTTTCCATTGCTAAAAATCGTGCAACTAGCACCTCAACATGAAAGGGTAGATTAGTTTCTGGGCACCGAATAGTTTGTCATTGTTCATTATAGTTCTAAAACTGCTTCTTTTACACCCTTAATTATCTCATTAGTTTTAATTTTCTTTCCATACTAAGTTATTGGCGTAATAAGAAGAGTTAGCTTCTCTTCACCTTTCTGGTATTGCACATACCTGATCTTCAAGCAATGTTTTTACTAATGAGCTCTTCACATCCACATGCATTGAGTTATGATTCTATCCTTTCAAGTTCTGCTTCTTATCCATCTTAACATCCATATTTCTACTAAATTTTTATTCCCCTTTTATTGTGTTTGTTATTTCGTGTTTGTCCAATACTCTGCTCAATATAGCAATGTTGGTCTGATAACTTCATAAAATTTGGCCTTCAAGTTTTAATGACACATTGATCATACAACAACCCAGTATTACTTTACCCTAGCAGGTAGAACTCCTTCATTTTTCTACTCGAATAAAGTTCTCAAATGTATTTCTAAATACTCGTAGAGTGCATGGTTTTAGTCTTGTGGAGGAGTTATCTGTTTATTTTCTAGTTCCCTTCCCCCTTTATAAGAACATCTGGAGTTCTTGGATATATTGTATTTGGATATCAAAACAGGGGAAATTGTTGCTCTGAAAAAGATTCAGATGTATAATGAAAGAGAAGGTGTAGTGTTCTTTACTATGTTGATTGTGTGTATATATACATATTGTTCTCTAAGAATGCAGATTAATTCCTTGATGTTTTGTGAAGTTGGATTATGCTGGAGCCTATTGCATCATTCTTGTTGTTTGGTTTCTGATAAAATCTTGTAAACTCTGTATGTTTGTACTTTCATCTTAGTTCTCCATGGCATGCATGTCTCCTATTTATTGTTTTGCTTAGGTTCTTGATGTTAACCCCATTACAGGTACTACAGATGATAACAAGTATAAAGGTAGCATCTACATGTTTCTTGAATACATGAGCCATGATTATCAAGTCTTGTCAATCGATTAGATTTTTGACTCCTCGGATCAAGGTCTCGCAGTCCATGTGGCTATAATGAAATTTTTTTTTTTTAATTCTAGTAATTATTTTTTTCTCATTTTGAACCAAGACAATATTTAAGTGTCCATGCAAACACAAAGTGCAGAGATGTTTTAATTTAAAAAAGGCTTGTTCATCTAATTCCCATGAAATTTCTAATGTTGAATGTTGAGGACGTATGAAGAGATTAGGGAATAAAAATAGTTTTTTGTATCATTTTGATTGAGGATGAAATAAATATTTAATTTGTATAGATTTATCTAATGTTAATAATTTTGGATGATATAATCATTAAATGTCTAATGTGTAACAACAGGGTAAATATGTATATGAAAAAAATCATAATTATATATATATATATATTTATATTTACTGAAAAACTTTTAGGGACAAAATTTTACTATCCCTAAAAATTACAACCCTTGTTAGTTGGGACGAAGGATATCTGTCTTTAGAAGGAAGACCTTATTCGTGATAAAAAATCCGTCCCAAAAGACAGTTTTGAAATTTTTTACAATAGAAAAATCCTATCTTAAATAGTGTATGCTTTTTTGCGATGGAAATAAATTGTCGCTACATGGTCCTGACAACAGAATATTTATGATAGTTCCGCCACTTTAGTAATTATTGGTGACGGAAAACACCCACCTGAAAACTGTCACAATTGACCCTTTAGGGATAGAAATTTTTTTTCTCTTAAATTATGCGATGTGATGGCAGTTGTAATGACAAAGGTGCGACGAAAATTTTTACTGTCCCTAAAAGGTATTAGCAACAATATTTTGGTATTTGGGACAAACTTTCCATCCCAAAAAAGCCTTTTTTCTTGTAGTGTTCACGTCTCAGGGGAGTTCCAAACTCATCATCGCTTAGCCCTTCTAAGGGTGTCAAATGTGGTGTTTATAGAGGTTTCACCACACCCATGGGATTGATCTCTACCTACTCGGACAGAATCATGCAATGGATGAATCATTTTCCTACATATGTCCAAATGTTTATTTAAATTAAAAAAAAAGTAGAACAATTATCATCAAGTTTTCCCCCTTGTATGCAATACAATTTGTTGTATGTTTACATAGTAGGCCAGTTGCTTCCCACAAATGACATCCAAAAATTCTTGTATTCAGATTCACTACAAACCTTGATACTTTTTTTTCGCTAAAATTTCATGTGAATTAAAAAGAAAAAAATAGGAGAAACAAGATACATGCTGGGTCTAGAAGGACACCAGATGCAAGATTACAAAAAAAGGAGGAGAATTAATCTTGGGCTCCTTTCCTCACCTTCGACATTGCCGTCACCAAGGAAAAGGGGCCACAATTTCACAAAGCATAGCTAATAAAATCTATATCTTGGCCTACTTTTAGCATCCCATATAACCTCATCCATCATTGAATGAGGAAAAGACGAAGAAGAGACATTTGATTTAATTTGAACAGCCCTTTTAACCAAGTAATCTGCAATTGGGTTTGCCTATCGATAGCAATGAGTTAGTTTCCGTTGAATGTTGGAAAGATATGGGGAAAGAGAGCTCCAGACTTGCAATACACACCATGGTAATTTTTTTGAATAAACTGCCAGTGTCACTGCAAATGAGTTAGTCTCAATCCATAACTTTTTGATCCCCATCTGCTTTTCCACCTTAATTCCTTGAATTAGGCCTTGAAACTCTGCTTCGTAGTTATTTCTAACTCCCAAGTAAGATCCAAAGGAGGAGACTACTCTTCCATTTGATTGTCGAATAAGCCCACCCATCGCTGCTCGTCCTGGGTTCCCGAGGGAACAACCATCAATATTTAGTTTCAGCCACATTGAAGGAGGAGCGCACTAGATTATTTCAAGAATTCCTATCATTCGAGCATAAATCAGATCTGCCATTGATACTCTATTATTTAAAGAGATTGGAAAAAGGTCTCGAATAGTAGCAAAAATTTGACGCAAGATAAGTTTTGCCCTTATCCCTCATCCTTGAAACCTTCTTGAATTTCGCTGTTGCCACTGGAAAAAAGGAATAAGAACAAATCCAGCTGCCCAGGCCTGCTTAATTGGCACCATTTTACCTTCAGCTCTCCACCATTGGAACATCTCATGAATAGAGGCATGATGGATCCATTGAATATTGAAGATTGAAGCAAATGAGACCCAAATCTCCTTGGCATAATTGCACTCCATAAATAAGTGCTGCATTGATTCAATTGCTTCAAGACACAACTCACATCTGGAGGCTAAGCAAACACCCTTCTTTTTTACTATCTCATCAGTAGATAAAATACCCTGCATCAATTTCCAACAAAATAGAGCTTGACGAGGCAGAACACCACTCTTCCAGACACTGTGGAACCAAGGCACTTTTGGGTTCTTTCTTCTGATTTCCTCCCAAGAAGATTTTATACTGAAATTCCCCAATAAGGAGGGACTCCAACAACACCTATTTTTAGCCTGGAAAGCAGGAATATCAATAGATCTCACATTGTTAAATATGGATCTCAGATTCTCAGAGACAACTAGTGGCAGATTCCAATGAGAATTTCTGAGAAAATCCTTCACATATCTCTCTCTTAGGAAGAGAGAAGGTTCTGCTCCCAATCTCTCCTTAATAGACCATCCATCAACCGATCTATCCTTCCAGAACAAAATCTTTTCTCCATTACCAATGACCCACCTTTCCTTACTAGCCACAAAGTTCCACAATTTTCTAATTCCTAGCCAAACAGATGAAGATTTGTAAGATCTTCTCATCTCACCAGTTTTAGTTAGAAATCTTGCTTTGAAAAAACTCCCCATGGCTGACTTCTCATGCTTAATCTGCTACACAATTTTTCTAACAAAAGCCATATTCACATCCCGAGATCTTCTAATTCCCAACCCACCTTCCTCCTTGGGTTTGCAAACCAAATCTCATTTCACAGTAATTTTTTTTACAGAATCCACATCCCCAGATCATATAAAATTTCTCATCCACCTCTCCATGAGAACCACCAAAGATGAGGGCCACCAATAGATTGCAAAATTATAAAGCGGGATGCTAGCTATCACCGAGTTCACCAATTCCACCCTTCCCTCCATAGAGAGTAATTTTCCCTTCCAACTGGAAAGCCTTTCTTTAATTTTATCCATTAAAGGAAGCAAAGGATCCTTTCTTACCATTCCTTTGAATAGCTCCACTCCCAAATATTTTGTTGGGAAACTACAGCTAGGAATCCCCAATACCTGAGAGATCCGCTCTCTTCTTGCTGCTGGAATTTTCCCATATAAGACTTTACTTTTCTCTAAGCTTATATGCTGACCCGAAAAAACTTGATATTTTTGGAGGAAAAAATTCAGATTTCTCACACACCTAATTGATCCATTTATGAAGATAAAAATATCATCAGCAAAAAGTAGATAGGATGGAATTTTTATGCCACGTGGCCCTGCCAGAGTCTTGACTTTATTTGAATCGATGAATTTCTGAATTCCTCTATAAAGAACTTCTTCTGCTAATATGAATAATGAAGGGGAGAACGAATCACCTTGCCGAAGCCCATGATGCACATTAAAGAAGCTAATAGGTCCACCATTTATCAAGATAGAAAGGCTAGTAGATGACAAAGTATTTCTAACCCAATCAATCCATTTTTCTCCAAAACCAAATTTCCTCAGAACTGAGAAAAGGAACTCCCAGGACAGCGTATCAAAAGCCTTGCTAATATTCAATTTCAGCCCAATACCTCCACCCCTAGAAGGGTTGAACATCATATTAGCCAATTTAAATGCCATAGTTGTATTAGAGGAGATGATTTTCCCTTTTTGAAAAGCACCCTACTTTTCAGAGATCAGTCTAGGAAGAAGGTCACTCAACCTTGATGCCATAATTTTTGTGATGATCTTACATAAAAAGTTCCCCATACAGATTGGCCTATACTTATCCAAAGAGGAGGCCCCTTCCATTTTTGAAATCAGTGTGATAAAACAGTCGTTCACTCCATTGGGAAAGTAGCCTAAAATAAAAAAAAGATTTCACGACCCTGCAAACATCCCACTCCACAATGCCCCAACATTTCCTGAAAAAAGCAACACAAAAACCGTCTGGCCCTAGCGAACTTTCAGGATCTAAATCCCACACTACTTTTTTGATGTCATCGTTTGAAGGGATGGCTTTAACCACTACTCTGTCATCTTCTTTTAGAATTTCTAGAATACAATCAAGAATTTCTTGAAAAGCAAACAAGGGAACCTTCTTATGAAAATTCTCATAAAAATCCACTACATACTGCCCTAATGTGATCTGGTCTTCTATAATGGTTCCATCGTCCGTTTTAAGAGATTGAATCATACTTCGAGCACGCCTTATCTTCGTTGATAGGTGAAAACTTTTTGAATTCTTATCACCCTCCCTCAACCACTTTATTTTAGCTTTCTCAGCCTATAAAGCCTCATGATCTTTCATTGCTTTGACATATATGGTCTTTGCATAAGCTTCGCGAGCAAAAATGATCATCAGACATACCTGCAGATTCAATTTCTCCTTGCACATCATCCAAATTCTGTTTTTCCTGTTGTACGGACAAATCAAAATTTGGGAAGTTTGCTTTTGCCCAATGCTTAAGAATAGGCTTTAAACGCTTCAACATCATCGCTATTTTAAAAATCAGGTGACCCCAAACTTCTTGATCCCAAGCCGCTTTCACAACCTAAAGAAAATCACAGTGTTCCATCCAGAAATTATGAATTCTAAAGGGGATGTTACCTGGTTTTGGGATTACTTTCGAGACCAGTGAAATGGGTGCATGATCTGAGCTCGAACACAGGAGGACTCTTTGGATAGAATCTCTAAAAAAATTCAGCTAAGAGTCATTGATAAAAGAACGATCCAACATAGCCATGACATATCCACACCTGTTGTTGGATCATGTAAATTTTGCACCATGGGACGGGACCTGAAGCAAGGTGCAAGCGTCCACCATATCACCAAACTCCGCTGCTGACCCCAAGTTAAAACGACCTGGACCTCTCTTTTCATTTAAAGACAATACAACATTAAATTCACCCAAAACTGTCCATGGTTCAGCCCCATATGAGAAACTTGAAAGATCCAGCCACAACTTCCTTCGTTCAGTCCTAAAACAATTTGCATGAATCACCGAGATGCATACCTTCTTGCCCAACCACTGGATTGAGATGGTGATTTGCTGCTTAGACTGAGAAAGAACGATTGGGCGATCCAATCAACAGTTCCACACAATCCAAAGATTGGCCTTCTTATCACCTCTACTATTACACAATACCTCTGGAGCAAAACCCAGCTTATTGAAGAATAATGTTGGAAAATTCGAGGCATCCACCATTGGTTCTGTTAAACAGAGAATATCAGGGGAATGTTCGTTAACCAATAGACGAACCTTTTATAAGAGCAATCATTCAGAGATGACCATACGTTATCTTGACCGCTATTGAATTTAATTTAATTTTTCTTCATCCTAAGTGTGATGCTTCTTTTATAAGAACAATCATTCTCGAACCTCTTTTGCAATCTCATCATTAAGCTTATCCTCAATTGATCAATCAAAGTTATAATGGATTTTCCCCTATAGGGTCCTATCCACTGGTTAAAAGACTCTGTCATTTTGTTTGTTATGTGATCACTCTTTGCTACGTGCTGAATAAATGTCTCGCCTAAATGATTTTTCAACAACCAATCATGAGCTTTCTAGTTGGTGACCCTCATTTTATACATCACTTTTGAAAAAAAAATGCATTGTAATATCTAGAGGCAGCCCAAGACTTCAATTTCTTTCCTGGAAATTTGCTTTTAAAGTTATTATAAAAGTGCCTACTGCAATGCCTCTGATGGGACCTAGGAAAAATCTTTGAATTTGCATCAGTCACACCCTATAAACCACACATATAAAAAAAATGTAATTAATGTGCATTAGTCATATTAAAAGAAAAAATTAGATAACTCAAAGAACAACAATACACATTTTGCTTATTTGATATGAAAGTGAGTTGGTCCAAGTCATCTGAATTTGAATGAAATGCAATATATAGGTTTTCTAGGAGAAACTTCCAACTATATTTGCATTTGGTTTTCACAACACAAATGCATTGGAAACAACCCATTGTTTCCATCCATTGATATAGTTGTTAGCAAAACTACTTCAAATTTTCCCTTCAAATGGCACTCTAATCCAATAAATGTCTTGCAACCTTTTATAAAACCAACATTGGTAGTCTCATTTCAAACAAATAACCTTTTAAAACTGGCTTGACATTCATATTCTTGCTTTCATAGAATTGTAGCTTGAACATTGAGCCTGTGTTTGTCTGACTAAACATCTCTCCATACATGAGTAGTTGTGCATAAGACGTAGCATGACTGTCTTTATTTCTTTCTTTGGCAATCATGAGTGCCCTATAAATTTATATGTAATTTGGATTAATCTTATATTGTTATTTCATAATGGATCTCATACTTTTAGTAAAATGTTCAACATCTGCTTTGAATTGATTATCTTTGTATGCAAATAACTACTACAAGTATGAATAGATTTATATAATTTAATATTCCATCTCCAGTATGTGAAGCATATATCCTCCAAGTACATCCATCCTATACACAAATAGCAATGACCCTACTCTTCTTATTCTTAAATCTTCGGAGCTTAAAACTCTCTTGTGTTGCAAAATCTTTTAGATCCTTCCTAAATTGATCAATATTGTCAAAAATCATTCCATCTCCCAACTTTACCTTACCTTGATCATCAACTCCCCCTTTCGCACCAAAAGAATGAGAATTGTAATTTGATAAGTCATCATCTTTCATAATTCATACCATCTTCATCTTTCTTGTCTTCTCCTAACTGATTTTCAACCCCTTCATTAAAATCGCTTTCAATATCACTCTTACTGTCATTTTCTTGAAAACCATCATCACTATCCATTTTTCACTCCTCATCATCAAATTCAGACATATGAGTATTAATACTACTGAAAGATGTTACCCTCATATCATTAGGACTGCTACCACTTGTATTGGCATTACTCCTACAGTTAGCCCTTAATAAACCAGTTGTACCACCATCATTCTCACCTATAGTTGCACCACATCTAGTCAAAATGGCAGCACACCTGTTGTTAACACTTATATATTTGGAACCTCTAGAACTCCTACCTGTGTTGGCATTACTCCAACTGCAAATTATGATTGCATCACTACTTGAAGTACCACCCCTCCTAGTTGTCTTCTTTGGCAACCTACAATAATGGATACATTAACAATAATAAGATCTTGTATTTCACTTCTCTGTCTTCTTCTTGGAATGTCTCTGCCAACCACTCCAATTGGGTAGTCATTAATGGTGTAGTTAGGAGTGTAGTGGTCACTTTCTAATGCAGGCTCGGTCAACATATGAAGAAGTCCATCCTTAGGCCTAGCATTTAGGTTTAATCCATAATGTAAATAAAGCCCTTGATTAATATTTCTTAGTTTTGTTATGCAATGTAAAGGTTTAATCTCAGCCGTAGAAACTTAAGTGGAATCGACTGTTGAGATATCGTAGGAGATCTTGGGGTTAAAACTCTTTACATCCTTAGTGGATTTCCACCTCAACTCCTTTGACTCCTCAACTTGTGAGCTCTTTTGACATTTGAGCTAGCATTGAAAAATACAAACTTGAAGCTTGCATCAAGGCATTGGAAACCTTAAATTTTGCATCAAGACATGAGAGACTTCAACAAATGGAAGACTTCAACTATTTTTTCTATTTTTAGATTTTTTTTATTGAGTTTTTATTTTCTTATGTATTTTGTGATTGGTCTATGTCACAACTTGAAATTCTAAAAGAAGATTGTAGTCTCCTAGGTTTAAAGGTTGTAGTCTTATATAAAGAGGACACATTTTGAGTTATAGAGACACAATACAATTGAATCAAAGAAATTTTTAAAGTTGCTCCAAGCTCCTTGTGAACCTTGAAGAGTTCCTATTATAAAATCAAGTTGTGTTTCACCCATCCTTGAAGAGATAGAGCTTTCAATTAGCCTAAAAGAGCTGAGCCTTCAACCTTGAAGAGTTGAATCACACCCTCTCAAAGATCCAACCTAGAAGAGTTGAATTTTTGAAGCAATTAGCATTTCCAGATTCGAACTATGTAAGTCTTGTAACTTGACAACCCTTTTTCATCTAAAATCTCAACAATTCCTATTTCATGAAAGTTGTAGCCCCACCTCTTATCTTTAATTCTCAATTTGAATCACCCCAAACCGATAACGGAGGAGAGAGTTATCTCCAAATTATTAGCCTTAGGACATTCTGTTCGGAATTGATTTTATCTACAAAGTCAAGTACTCTTCCAATCTTTGTATCCGGGCAATCCCGTGAGGGAGATTGCATCACTTTCTTAAACATTAGACACATAAACTCTGATGGACCCCTCACTTGTTCAAAAATAGAGAAGATTTGAATAAGATAGTCATTATTCTATATGTCTATCAAATCATTTCCATTAGGTAGTATAGCTTGACAAGAAAATTTCAAAGACTTTCTATGTGGAATTTGATTGAGGAATGTATTGTACATGTCACACAATAATACGGTAAATATCAAACCCACCTGGGAGATTGGTGGGGTGTCTCCACTAAGAATACGATAAGTACCAGGGGGTTTAGGAGACCGGTGAGGGTGTATAAACTTTAGTCCCACATCGCCTACAGAGATATTATTGGGCTAGTTAATAGCCTCTAGCCTCCTTAACATGATACAATACGTTTTAAAGCCTTGAGGCACATGGGCCAAAGATGACAATATTGTGCTAGGTTCATGGGGCTGGGAAATTACAATTGGTATCAGAGCAGACCCCGACAGCATGTGGGGCCACAACGGGGAGGCTATGCCAAAAGGAGGGAAGTTGTAATACTTAAGAATATGGCAAGTACTAGACCCGTAAATTGTACTTCTCTATGGAAGTCGCGTTAAAGATAAAAAAGACTCACAGAAACATTCCACCTAGTTTCGGTCTATTTTCAAACCAAACTTACATGGACCTGAGTATGAACAATTTAAGTTGTAAAATCTTGAGAGATCTAGGGAATGCATCTAGGTTGGAATGTCTCAACAATTATGAAAAACCATTCGGAACAGAGTTTCCTGCTAACATATGGAGCTTACCCAATTTGTAAATTTTCTCTACGAGTTTCTACAAACTCACAAGGAAAAAATCTTGATTTCATCGGTTGCTATAGCTTGTATAAGCTCAAAATGGAAGGTAATTCACTCGATGGGACATCAGACAATGTGAGAAGCTTTTATGCTTCTTACAAGATCTAGATTGATGTTGGAAAGCCTGAGCATTGGGTTTCACGGATTCCACCTCAACTAGTGGTGATATGCGATCAACGGCTGCAAAAACTAGAGGTGAGATTATTGGAGAGAGCGAGCGATTGAGGCTCGGAATGTGGGGGAGAAAGGGTAGGGGATAAACACGAGAGAGAGAGAGAGAGAGAGAGAGAGAGAGAGAGAGAGAGAGAGAGAGAGAGAGAGAGAGAGAGAGTTGTTAACAACCTATTTTTAGCATGTTGATGTCATGTTGGAAGAATAAGAAGTGGTGGGTCCCACTTAAGTTTCATTTAATAATTTAGAAGTTGTTGATCAACATGTTTATGGCTAAACATGTCGGACTTGAGCCCGACATGTCTATATACAGGTAGTACACGGTGCAGCCACCTAGCCCGATAGGCGCCCCACTGGCCCGACACATTTACAAGCCTGACTGAACCGACTGCTTTAAGCTCGACCTAGCCCGACCCCCTTTAATACTACTTGTATTTTTTTAATACTATTTGTATTTAGTGTTAAGGCTATGTGATATGTATAATTGAGATGGTGGTGATTGTTATCTGAACATTTATCTTTTTTAGGCATAGTTTAATTGATTTGAGTTTCATGGGTTAAAGACCGAGTACCTTAGTAACTTAGATGCTTTGCCCATCTTTGGCTTAATCCATTTTAATTATGGGATTTTTCTTTTAAATAGGTCCACAGCCCGGTTAAGCCCATTTATGACAGGTCAATTAGAGCCTGAGACCGACTGGCTCGATTATTAACTGTACCATGCCCGCCCTAGCTAAGCTCGTTTAGCTAAACGGGCGTTCATAGTGCAGCCCTAGAAATTGGCCAAGCCTGACTAAGCCCGACCGCTTGACACCATACACATCCATCCTACAATTGTTAACAATTGGGCAAAAAAAGTAACCAAAACAACATTTTCCTCTCAAGCAAGCAGTTGCTAAGTAAGCTTATAATTCAACAACTTGTACTATTCATTTTTTGGTTTGATATTAAATCTAATCAACCAATATACGAAGACCATATGTCACTAATTTATAACAATGATTTTAAGCCATTTAAGAAAAAATTAAGTTTATATCAAGTGAAATAATTCAATAGCCCATCAAGCAACTTATTGAACATATTCAAAAGTGACAATCATCTAGATAGTGAGACTGATAAGAGTAAATAAAAACTGAAAGCTTGGATGTTAAAAATTAAATTACCAAAATTGATCACTAATCAAATGAAAACTAAGCAAAACAATAAATAAAGATTTCAGACTACTACTTGTACCAATAACTTTTAGTAACTTTGGTTTGATCAGTATATATAAAGGTCTCAGACATCTGGACTAGTATAATCAATAAGTTTGGTCTGATCCTACACAAACTTGAAATTGATGCCCACCCCCAGAGTCAAGAGAGAACCCGCCCCCTAAGGCAGTAAATTCAAATAGTTTGATGGTACTTAACCATATAACCACTATAATTAATTCAACTTAATTAAGCTTAAAGAAGGCAAACCCCAATATCCCCAATACTTTTCTAAACATTAAGACCCCCAATACCCTGCTACAAGGAATCCTAGTCAACTAGCTCCATCAAACTTAAGACAATGGAAACCTTCAATACTTTTCCAAACCATAAAATCCCTAGAAAAACATAAATCAACAAATAATTCAGCTCAAATCAAGCTTAAACAAGGAAAACCCCCAAAGCCCTAGAACTACAATGGATTCAGCTCAATCATGCTTACATAAATTGCAAACAAGCCTTGATAATTTCACCCATTCATTTAGAAGAGAGATTCATAAAGAGCAAAGAAGATTGGGGATATTGGGGTTTTCCTTGTTTAAGCTGATAGATACTAAGAGGTTTTGTTGGGTAATTGTACTACAATTTCTTATAAAAATATAACAAATTGCAATACAAAGCTTTTGCAGTAGAAACTACTATGATGTTGTAGTATTGATCCTTAGCTGAAATGAGATGGAGATAAACTTCAAATGGATATTGAATCACCACCACAACAATTGAAGAAGCTTTGATCAGAATTGAGGTTGAGTCACACTTGTAGTGCTGCCTTTAAGGTAATTGATGCCTTCTACTGCCAAGAGTTGTTTTACATCTCTACCTCCAAGATAAAACAACCTTCCACTAGAAGATGAGGCAGTTCTTCTAGTCCCTTCTAGGAGCAAAAAGCTACAGCAAAGCAGCCCCCTCTAACCTTACACAAGACTTAGAGAAAAAGGAAAAAGAGAAAGACTTGTATGATTGCAAAGAGTAAAAATAGATGGAGTGTGAATGTGTGAATGTATGTCTCTGCAAGGTATTTGGTTGGGTTTATATAGACCCAAAACCAACCCTTGCACCCTCTTGGATTCCCCAAGAGTAACCTCCAACTAATGGCATGTTAATTGGAGAATAATGTCATATGGATGTGAATTGGGAATTAATTTAATAAATTGAATTAATCCCAATCAATTCCTTAGCCCAGCTCCCCATTCATGATAATGACCATGAATGAAATTTAGAGCTCTCATAGGGTGTTATTGACAATTTTTTAGCCCACTTCTCTACTCATGATAGTGACCATGAATGGACTTTAGGGCACCCACATAATGACATTGACCATTTACCTCAATTTGGCAATAACCTATGGTATGAATAAAGAATTAATTTCATAAATGAAATTAATCCCAATCAATTCTCTTTGCCCCACCTCTCCACTCATGGTAATGGCCATGAATGGAATTTATGGCACCCATAGGGTGTTATTGACCTTTTTCCACTACCTTGACCCTAAGGGTCCCACACCATTACAAGTCATAAAACACATAAAAGAAAAAACTCATTCTGAAACTTAATTATAATAAAATAAATATAAATTCTAACAATCCCCCACAAGTTTCAAATAACACGAATGACACATTTGCTGTGACTGTATTAGACACTATAGGACGCATCGTTGTAGGTGTCTTTCGGACTTGAACCTACACTAGGTCTAATGAGTCGCGCTATAGAGTACGGGTGGAGTCAGACTCCTTGAACCTTTCCTCATTAGTGTAGTTGACCGATCCATCAACCACATCCTATAAGTCGACTTTTCGAGCTGCCCATCATATAATCACTTTGGACTTTTGAACCGGCCATGTCCCTTATTTTAGACTCATGAATGTTTAGAGAATTTGCCTATAAGTTCTTATTGACGGCGGCCACACCCCCTACATCCACTTAGGTTAGTCCCTGATGTGCACTACAATTAACACACCCCCATATTTCCCGGGATTTGACTAATTAAGAGCTTTACCGCTTAACCTTTCTTCTTGTGGTGGTACTACTATTATCATCTACATCTTGGAATGAATACTTAAATAAGCAGTAGTACTGAGCTGGTCACCCATGACTTCGTTTGTACCCCTTGAACCTAATTCAGGCATTAAGCCTCTTCACATAGATAGGGTGTCCATCATATGACCTAAGGATTAGGCATCAACCCCATTCCTGTAGATGCACTACACAAGTTCTTGACAGACATAGGCTTTGTGAACATGTCAGCTTGGTTACTTTCTGACTTCACATAATCGATAGCTATCATTCCTTCATCTATGTACTGTCTCACAAGATTGTGTCTTAGGCGTATATGCCTCCTTTTACCATTGTATATCCAGTTCTTGGCTAGATGTATAGTTGCTTGATTATGACAATGTAGTGATATTGATGGTGTCGATTTTTACCACAATGGAATATCTGCCATTAAGTTTCTAAGCCATTTGGCTTCCGTTCCCGCCTTTTCTAAGGCTATGAACTCAGATTCCATAGTAGAGCCTATCCCACAAGATTGCTTTGTGGACTTTCATGAGATGGCACTTCCTGTTAGTGTAAATACATACCCACTAGTAGCTAAGGACTCGTTTGTATCCGATATCCAATTTGCATCGCAGTACCCTTCCAACACCTCTGGTTTACCACTATAGTGCAAGCTATAGTTTATAGTGCCTTTTAGGTATCTCAGCAACCTATCAATTGCACTCCAATGCTCCTTACTTGGATTGTGAGTATGTTGACTCAACTTTCCTACCGCAAGGGCAATATCAGGACACGTACAATTCATTAGATATATGACTGAACCAATAATTTGAGCATACCTTTTTTTATTCATCGGTTCACCCAAGTTTCTTTTCAAATGACATCTCATTTCAAAAGGTGTTTTAACTGCTGAAACTTCATGGTACCCATACTTTTTAAGTATATTTTCTACATAATGGACTTGGGATAGTGAAATATTATTCTCTTGCTTGATGATCTTGATTCTAAGGATCATATCAACCTCTCCTAAGTCCTTTGTGTCAAAATTAGACTTCAAAAGTTTCTTAGCTTGATTCACTATTTCCAAGTTTGTTTCCATTATTAGCATATCATCTACATATAGTAGTATGAATATGCCCTTACCACCATGAAACCTACTATATAAGCACCTTTCAGCGTCGTTCACAACGAAACCATTTGAAATTAGAACTTTGTTTAATTTTTCATGCTATTGCTTTGGCACCTGCTTCAATCCATATAAAGATTTCTGAAGCTTACAAACTTTTTGCTCTTGTCCATTTACAACACAACTTTCTGGTTGCTTTATGTAAATTTCCTCATCTAAGTTCCCATTTAGAAACGCCGTTTTCACATCCATTTGATGGATGATCAGGTTATGTATTGATGCTAATGCTAACATAACCCTTACTGTGGCAATTCTAGAGACTGGGCAAATGTGTCAAAGAAATCAATGTTAGGCTTTTGCCTAGACCCCTAGACTACAAGTCTAGCCTTGAAACGATCAAGTGACCCATCACTTTTTAGTTTCTTTCGAAATATCCACTTGGTTTCCAAAGTTTTGGAACCAATTGGTAAAGTTACCAATTCCCAAGTATTATTCTCCAAGATCGAATCTAGTTCACTCTTGATTGCCTTCTTCCAAAAGACGGCATCCAATGATGTAATAGCCTCTTTGTATGTAAGAGGATCTTTGTCTACTAGATAGACAAGCCACTCATCATTCGAATATTTGGGTCTTTTGAGTCGTTTGCTCATTCTTAGTTGACTTCCATCACCATTACCTAATTCTTGATTGGTAACCCTTTCATTTGACTCCATTTCCCAATAAGTCAATTGACTATCCTTATTTGTAGGTAAGTTGGACTTAAAGGGAAATATATTTTCAAAGAACTCAACATCTCTTGATTCTATGATGCTATTTGTTTCAATAGCATCATCCATGGCTTTAATCACCATGAACCGGTATGCAGTACTATTTGTAGCATATCCCAAAAACACACAATCACATGTTTTTGGCATCAATTTTCTTTTCTTGGTATCCGGTAATAATACCTTAGCCAAACAGCCCCAAATCCGCAAGTGTTTTAAACTTGGTTTTCTTCCAAACCATTTCTCAAATGAAATCATACCAATCTTGTTATGTGGGATTCTATTTGACAGATAACATGCCGTTAGCATGGCTTCTCCCACATATCAAGTGGTACACTCGAACTCAATAACATAAAGTTCATCATCTCTTTAAGAGATCTATTTTTTCTTTCGGCAACCCCATTGGATTCCGATTGATATGGAGCGGTTGTTTCATGGATAATTCCATTTTCCTCACAAAACTTTTCAATGTTAAAATATTCAGTCCCTCAATTGGTTCTAAGTCTTTTAACTTTCTTGTCAAGTTGATTTTCAACTTTTGTTTTGTAAGATATAAACGCCTTTCCGGCCTCATCCTTTGATTTGAGTAAATAAATCATGGTATACCTAGAGTGGTCATCTACGAAGGTTATGACATAGTTTTTTCCTCCCTTAGACTCATATGACTTATAGTCACTCAAGTCATTATAGATCAATTCCAAGAGATCACTCTTTCTATCCACAGTTTTATAAGGCTTTTTGGTTAACTTTGCCTCTACACAAGTTGTACACTTGTTCACAGGGGGTCACTTTATTGGTGATCATGTCTAACTTGCATAGTTTGGTGATATACTTCACACTACTATGACCCAACCTAACATGCCACAAATCAAAAGAATTAGTAGGGACAACAATGTAAGCAGAAGAAGTACTAGCTTTCTCAATTACAATATTTTCAACGCTTAGTATAAATAACCCCTCACTAAGGTATCCCTTCCCCACAAATACATTATTCTTAGTGATAATCGCCTTATCACTCTCAAAAGCTAATTTCATTTCTACTTTATTAAGTAAAGGAACTGAAATTAAATTATGCCTAATGTCCATCACATGGAAGACATTGGTGAGAACTATAGTCTTCCCTGAAGTGAGCTTTAACACTACCTTTCTTTTCCCCATAATAGGGGCACTTTGGGAATTTTCCATGAATACCTTTTTGTCTCCCATACTCATGGAATAAGAAGAGAACATCTTCTAATCACCACAAATATGTCTTGTAGCGCCGGTATCCAATACCCAATCCTTTGATTTTTCAACCAAATTTGCTTCTGTGATCATAGCTACAAAGACGTTGTCTTCAATTAGGTTCACATTTTCAGATTTTTTCTTCTTGAATCGACAATTTTCTTAAAGTGCCCTGGCTTACCACACACATAACAAGTGAGTTTCTTCTTCTTAAAAGAAGGCTCATCATTGTGTTGACGGTTCTTCCTTTTCTTGTCATGTTTGTTGGTTCTACCAAGTTCGCTTTTAAACGTTTCTCCCCAAGGTCTTTTTCACCGTTGTCTTTGTTCCGGTTCTTTTCCTCAATTTTGATCCTTACAACCAATTGGTCCAAAGTAAACTCCATCTTCTTGTGTTTCATTGACAACTTGAAAGCATCCCAAGAAGATGGAAGCTTTTCAATTAAGGCACCGGTCACAAATTCTTTTGGTAGAACCATTTTTTCCTTTGCTAGCTTTCCAACCAAGATTTGAAATTGATCAATTTGATTTGAGATGGTGTCACTATCTTTCATAGTAAAATTTAGAAAGTTAGCCACCAAGTGCTTCTTTGAGCCAGCATCTTACCAAAGCATTCCAAATCGATTATGCATACTCCAATGAACTATACACATGGTATAAGTTATTGGATAATGCATTCAAGATCTGATTTTTGCATTGATAATCCGCTTGAATTCAAGCCACCCTTTTGCCCTCCTTTACAGGATCATTGCTTTTTTCTGGCATGGGTCCAGTTAAGGCAAATACCACCCCAATTTGGGCTAATGCAAACAACATCATTTTCCTCCACCATTTGAAGTTTTGACCTACAAACTGCTCAATTTTGTCAAATTCAGTGACAATCCTCATCTTACCCAAATCCGGGATAAGATCAGTTACCGATGGGATAACATTGGTGAAAATTGAATCAAAGGTGGGTAAATGAAGAACCCTCTTACCATTGTGGCTAACATGAACCCCGCCTCCTTGGTTGTTAGTTGTTCATTCAACATTGATGTTTAAGGGATCTCCTTCGTTGGTAGTTCCATCTACGGCATTGTTGTTCGAAGTATCACCTATGATAGTGACTGATGGACCATCATTGTTGTTGGAATCATTACCTCTGTTGAGGCTTGCATCTCCAAGATTAGCCATGGAATCTTATAACTATCAAGTGCCTTAAACTTGTTAGGTAATTGTACTACAATCTCTTACAAAAATATAACAAATTGTAATACAAAGCTTTTGCAGTAGAAACTACTATGATGTTGTAGTATTGATCCTTAGCTGAAATGAGATGGGGATAACCTTCAAATGGATATTGAATCACCACCACAACAACTGAAGAAGCTTCGATCAGAATTGAGGTTGAGTCACCTTGTAGTGTTGCCTTTAAGGTAATTGATCCCCTCTACTGCCAAGAGTTGTTCTGCATCTCTACCTCCAAGATAAAACAACCTTCCACTAGAAGATGAGACAATTCTTCTAGGCCCTTCTAGGAGCAAAATGCTACAGCACAGCAGCCCCCTCTAACCTTACACAACACTTAGAGAAAAAAGGAGAAAGAGAAAGACTTGTATGGTTGCAAAGAGTAGAAATAGATGGAGTGTGAATGTATGAATGTATGTCTCTGCAAGGTATTTGGTTGGGTTTATATAGACCCAAAACTAACCCTTGCACCCTCTTGGATTCCCCAAGAGTAACCTCCAACTAATGGCATGTTAATTGGAGAATAATGTCATATGGACATGAATTGGGAATTAATTTAATAAATTGAATTAGTCCCAATCAATTCCTTAGCCCACCTCCCCATTCATGATAATGACCATGAATGAAATTTAGAGCTCTCATAGGGTGTTATTGACAATTTTCTAGCCCACCTCCCCACTCATGATAGTGACCATGAATTGACTTTAGGGCACCCACATAATGACATTGACCATTTACCTCCATTTGGCAATAACCTATGGTATGAATAAAGAATTAATTTCATAAATAAAATTAATCCCAATCAATTCTCTTTGCCCCACCTCTCCACTCATGGTAATGGCCATGAATGGAATTTAGGACACCCATAGGGTGTTATTGACCCTTTTCCACTACCTTGACCCTAAAGGTCCCACACCATTACAAGTCATAAAACACATAAAAGAAAAACCTCATTTTGAAACTTAATTATAATAAAATAAATATAAATTCTAACAGGTTTTATGGGTATATTGGGGTTTTCTATGGTGTGTTCTATTTGCTGATGATATTGTGCTGATAGATGAAACTGTAGAGGAGATTAATACTAAACTAGAGCTATGGAGATCAAACTTGGAACCAAGATGTTTTAGGATAAGCAAAAAAAAGACAGAATATATGTTGTGCCCCTTTAGTCAATCTAGAAGAGGGGAGGGAGTGGTGAAACTTGGGGAACATGAACTACCCCAGAGGGATTGTTTTAAATACCTGGGGTCTATCATTAACAAAGAGGGAGAGATAGAGGATGATGTTTCCCACAAAATTAAAGTGTGGTGGATAAAATGGCGAGGTGTGTCGGGAGTGTTATATGAAAAAATAATGCCTATTAAACTCAAGGAAAAATTTTACAGGACAATTATACAACTAGCTATGATTTATGAAGTTGAATGTTGGGCAACCAAGAAGTGTACTTTGAATAAAACTGAGTGTAGCGGAGAAGAGAATGTTGAGGGGTTTGTGCGGCAAGACCAAGAGAAATAACTTAAGGAATGATCGTATTAAAAATGATCTGGGGGTTGCACCAATCCAAGACAAACTCCGTGAGAGCTGATTGGGGTGGTATGGCCATGTCCAACGGAGACTTATGGAGGCCCTAGTAAGGAAGAGTGACCAGATTCGAGTGGAGGGAGCTAGAAAAGGTAGAGGCATGCCAAATATAGCTATTAACGAAGTGGTCCGAAAAGATATGCAAAAAGTAGGGCTCAACCCTTGTATGACTTCGGATAGAGTTTTGTGGAGGACGAGGCCCCATGTTACTGGCCCCCTATAGGGGTGTTTCCATAATGCGTCTTTCTATACTGTTGTACCTTCTTCTCTTATCCCCAAGTTTTTTCTTTTTAACCTCTCTTTTATGCTTATTTACTTTCTAATTTTCAATCGGATCCATGTAGCCGACTCCATTTAGTTGGGATAAGGTGATGGTCGTTGTTGTTGTTTGTTGTTGTTTATTCATAAAAAGCAAAGAAGATTCATGACTTATATGTAAGCAGAGTTGGTACTTCGCATATTATGTGAGTATTTTAGTCTTTCAAAATCTCAGAGTCAGTTGAAGCCATAACTTAATAGATCTTCACTAATGGAGAGTACTGATGACAAGGAGCAGTTATTCTCCTCAATGAGTGTGGTGGTGCAGTGAGCATCGGATGGCCGAGAGCATCCAGGCACTCGCTCCAAGGTCGTCTCGATTATCGGATGCTCACCGCACCGCTACACTCACTACAAAGGATGTTTTCACGATAAGAGGAGAGGTAAATGTAATTGTCAGTAGTATGAGGGATGATCTTAATAATAGGGCAAACTTTAGGTGATGGGCCTATAATTCTCCCTTTAGATAAGGCAGAAGGTTATGATGTGTAAAACATCCCTAGAAATGAAAATCGAATAGTCAAAATTTCAAAACCCATACCTCTCTGCCCTAATTATGAAAATTGCCTCCATTAAGGCCCGCTGTTGGGCAGCCATGTGCTTAATTAGGTATGCAATTGGGCAGGTTTTGGTAGGCCCGGCCGCAATGTACCAGAAAGCTCATTTTCTAGGCCACTGGTGGTTCTCGGTTTCCTAATCTGATGTGGGTAACCTTGCAGGCTTCTTGGCTCAATCAATAAGTCAGAATGGTTGGCATATTATAGGCCAATATCCAGCTTTAAGGGTGTCAGCCAGTTGGTTTTGTTTTGGTTTTGCTCAGGTTGAATCAGTTTCGGTGTGATACAAGACCAACCCGAAAATAAACCGTAAAGGAAGTTTCAGTTTTGATCGGTTTTGATCTGTTATTAGATCAAACCGAAACCAAAACATAAGGAAGTTTCAGTTTCGTTTTTGATCCACTTTGATCTGATTTCTTATTGGTTTTTGATATGAGATTACTATCAAGTTTGGTCCAGTCTGGTTATGGTTTTACATGTATACATAAGAAAATCAATGGAAATATTTTTTGCTGTTTCTTATTATTGTCTCATTGGTCGTCCGATCTCGGTTTTTTATCAGGCTCAATCCGATTTGATTTCAGTTTTAGCGGCTACATGAACCCCAACCTGAAACAAAATCAATAAGAGTTGAGTTGAGTTCAGTCCAGTCCAGGCTGAACTAGCCGGTTTCAGTTGGTCCACCTGGTTTGGGCTGAACTTTGATACCCTTATCCAGCTTATTGGAAGGGCCAAAGTAATCACACATCCAGTGCTAGTTCACAAGTGGACCTGAATAAATACCTCTTAATACTGTGCCATAGTTATCTCCAGCTCTAATTACTAAAATTAGTTTGAGAAAGTTTTATAATAAAAATGGAAATTGATTTTCTAGCATCTTCTGCAACTATGCTGATCCTATTCTGAGTTGTATGTGCAGCATATTGAGGGACGCAAATAAGAATTAAAAGAGAGATGGGAAAAAGAATGTTACTTGCTTGCGTGTGTCTATGTCTAGACACAGTCGGGCATGAAAAGATGCATTGCCCCTTTTACAAGATAAAAATGCCTCCACGTGACTTCCCATTGGTTTGTGTGTTGGTATAATAACCGCACAAGCGGGTAACATTCTTTTGCCCAATAAATATATGATAAATAATCTCTGTATGGAGAGTGGGCCCTTCCCCTAGACACAATGGAGGGGGTGCTTCATTGAGTGCTCTCATTGACCCTCGCACGTGCAGAAACCGCTCTCCCCTACAAGAAACACTCCCCCACAAATATAACGCCTAATTTTCAAAATCAGCAAACTTGGGTATCATGGCCTGATGGGCATAATTTACTTGAAAACCCTTTGCCGATTCAACAACGTGACCAATATCACTACCCGTTATTTTTCTTTTATTTGGAGGGGGAATTTGAAAACCTTAATATATACATGTTTATTTTATGTATTTATGTAATGTACATAGAACAATTGGATATATATGTCCATGAAATCCAATGCGAGAGATACTCAATCCAATCCTTTTCCGTTGCGCGATTGGGTTCCCGGCAATAAGAATATGACGCCATATACATCACAACCCTGCAAAGAAATAACCCCAAAAAGCTATTGTATCTCGCTAAGGTTTTAAAGTTCAAACCAAACATCCCTCGTGGCATCTCTCTCCTTGACCTAATACCTTCACAAATGAACCACAATGTCATAAAAATGGCGAAGTTTTGAAGGACCATAAATTCGTTAGCTAGCACTGTGAACTTCATCTGAGAGTTCCTGCAACAACAATCCAAAGATGGCAAACTCGATCTCGATCGCCATCTCTCGCGCTTGCTCTTCGCATCTCTTCCATTCGTCGCCTTCCCTTCTCAATTCCAGTTCAACCATCATGTCTATGGTGTCCGATTCCACCCCATTCCATGCCTCCAATCTCTTGCCCACATTGTTGAACACCACCTCCCTATCAACACCATCAATATTCTCTTCATTCCTTCTTCTTTCTTCCTCCATGATCAGGTCTAATATGAGTCGCTTCATGTCCCCTGGTGTCTTCCCCATCCCCTTAAATTGACTGGACACTGATTCGTCAAAGCCATCTTCATCATCCTCATCATCTTCATCATCTTCATCTGGAGATACTAATCCATAACTATCATCACAATCTTCTACCTCCAACATTCTCTTCTCGAGCTCAATGGGATTTAAATCTGCAAGTCTTTCAAATCTTCTCAGCTTGTTTAAAAGCTGATGCTTTGCTCCTGTGATGGAAGAAAACCAATAAGTGTTTTAGATTAATTCCCCACAAATGAAGTAAAAATCCTAGCTAGCTTACTTAATGGGCTGGGCTGGTCTGGGCTGGGATGTCCAGGACTCCAGTTGCCCATTTGTTCCCAAACCAATCAAAAAGATGGAGAATGAATTAAAAACCAATGAGGGTTTGGCCCCCCAAAACAGCCAACCAAATAGAGCTGGAGGTGCTACTAGGGATGAAACATGGTCAGGTTGGGCTGGGTTTTTTAAAACCCTACTCAACCCTAGGTCCTTAAAATTCAATCCAGGCCCAACCCAACTATGTCGGGTTCATGTTCAAGCCCAACTTCTGTCGTTCATATCATATACATTAAAAAAATCATAGAAAAATGAAATACCAATAAGAGTCTTAAATTTTAATATAAAATTCTGGATTAAATTTTGGGTTGAGCTAAAGTTGAAAAACCCCAACCCGCCCTTAGGGTAAAAAAACTTGGCCCAAGCCCTGTTCAGGCTCAGGGCGGGCCAAGAATGTCAGGGCCAAACTTTCACCCTAAGTGCTACTCTATGACAGCCCGTGCACTGTACTTATGAGGACATTGTGTAAGGTTGATTTATTATCACTAAAAAATGCCGTTACCCAGTGTACAAAGGCTTTTTAAACTTAAGCAGGGTTCTAGGAGAGTATATAAGTAGACAGCTTTACCAACTTTATGGAGAGGCAGATTCCCAAGACTTGAATGTGCACCATTGTGCAGGCGGAAAGAGACTTTTGCCATTTGCTCCAAGCAACGACCCTAGTTTATCATCATAGTAAACCATAAAGTAACATTATATGTAAACCACCCGATTCCTATCTTTGGGAGTTATGCCAATGTGAGACTATTAGAGGGGTCCACCCAAAGTGGAGTACATTTGTCTTCATTCCTAATAACTTCCTTTCAAACAATGAAACCATGATCAACTGATCATCACCGTTGGATGTGCTGAAATCTTTCAGAACAAGACAGAGAAAATGGGTACTAATGAAAAGCCCCAAGGAGTCAAGGACCACTAAACAAAAGCATTAAAACTAGAAAAAAAAGGATGTCTATTATATTATTTGATAATAATTAGGAATTGACGTACTCTGTACGATGGCAAAGCTGCGCTCGACCGCATCCTCATCATAACTATCCTCCTCCTCCATCTCTTCAAATTGACGGTGGTGGTGGTGGTGGTGGTGGGCAGCCACCACATGTTCTCCTTCCTCATCACCATCACAGTCAGAATCTGACTGAAGGTGTCGGTGGTCACCGTCATTACTGTTGTTTTCTCCTCCCTCGTTGTCATCATCCTCGACGTCGGTGTCGAAGGCTGGGTCCAACACACACACAGGGCTGCATTGTTCCTTTTTCTCTTCCTCGTACTCCTTATCCCCCATGCAACTCTCCCTCCTCTCTTCTTTTTCTTCTCCGTCTTCCTTCTGCTTCACCTGTAATCACAATTTCTAATTTTAATTTATTTAATTAACTAATTAAGATTAAAATTAAGATACCCTTTCTGTTTTGTCTTCTTCTAGGAACAATTTCTGAATTCTCTGAGAAAGAGAACTGAGATCTCTCTGAAAACCCTATGGCCCTGGTTTCTCTTTTCGGATTCTGAAATGATTTCCTGACAAAGGCGTGATCAAAAAGTACAATTCCTAGAGAACAGGGGAGAGTCAGAGACAACTGTTCTACATGGTTGGACACGTGAGCTGACTTTATTACCCTTTCAAATTTAAACCATAATCGAATCACCATTGTTAGATCGAGCCAAGGAGGTCATAATTGTCACTCTACATCACCATTGGAGCTCAAGCGAGTTAACTCGGAAGGAGGGACGTATTGGAAACGGTCGCCATTGACTAACTTTGGGTTTCGCCTCCTCGAAAAGATCAAATCCCTCTTTTTAAGGAAAACGATAACAGAGAGGAAACAGATTTATTAATATAGAACAACAAAGACAAACCTTTTTTATGTGGCGTCTAGGGGATGTCGCCGGAGACCCGAATTCCGGCGTCTGGTGGCCGTGGGAGGGGCTCTTTCGAAGGGAGAATCGGAAGGGACTTGAACAAAATTCCTCGTCAGACCTGCTACTTGAAGTATCCAAATCTTCAGATTTGTCTTCGTTACTCTCAGACCAGAGACTGCTAAGTCCACTGTTACATGAGCACGATAAACCCATCTCTGAAACAACCCTGTTCTTATCCAAAGCTTCCATTTTTTCTGGGTCATGTCGCCTCTCCTTTGCAAATGCTTTGTGCCCATCAGACGAATCCCACCTCAAGATATCCTTCACTGAGGCCCTTATCTCTTTCCCTTTGATTTGTGGCTTCTGATTCCCCTTGCAGAGGCTTATCCTCTTCAACATTGATCCGAAGAACCCAGAACCCAGGATCTTACCAGTGGTTTGGGGTTTAGAGGAAGATGGCTGCTTCTGAATCCGGATAGCAGCTTCAAGCAAAAGGGCTGCCGTCCTTGATGGGATGTGAACGAAAAGCTTATTCGAGTTTCCACATGGGCTTTTCAGTGGGGAGGAGAATTCGAACAAAGGAGATTTTCTTACATCGGGAGAGTCGTGGAAGGAGAAAAAGCAAGCAGGGAAAGTAGAGTTACCAGAGATTGGTTTCCGCCTCTTAACCTGTAAGTGGTCTCTAGGCACAGATCTTTTCAGCTGGCAACGTCTCTCTTCAATGTAGTTCTGCAGAACGAAAGGTTCTTGATCTTCACTTAATAGCTCACTTAGATGTTTATGAGCCATGTTCAAATCTCCCAAAATAAGAAACAGGGGAATGAAATAACTTGCAGAAGCTTCAAATCGCTTTGAGTTGGAACTTCATGGAATAATTGAAGAGATTTCAACTAAAGAAAAGCGAAATTAAATTGGGTACCGATAGGTGAACAGAAAGCCAGAGATGAGAGAGAAAGAGGGAAGGAAAGGAATGGTTACTGTAATTGGCCTCTCACCGCCCCTTTTAAAGTCATTTTACAGAGCAGTCACAGAGTAGAGACTAGAGAGTACTCAACAGAAGAAGACTACCTTTAGGCCTCAAACCTCGCCTTCTCCTACTCGGGTCTCGGGTGTCTCGCGCTTTGCTCCTCTGTCTACAACCTACTCCCCCTTCACTATTTAATTTCACCGGAGATTGTATCTATATTGCTTTTATTGTACCATTTGGCATGGATACATTGGTTAATTGCCATTTTCCCTTTCTTGGTCTTTGGGAAAAATTTAAATTCGAGTGTCATTCAGACTTGTCATCATCTGCGTGCCACCTGGAATAAATGGATGGATGTAAGGAGATTTATATAAAAAAAAAATAAAAAATGAATCGGGGATCGACGGTATTAGCCTGGTATTGGCCAATAAGTTGAGTCAGCAGATGTTTTCGGTATCAGTTCAGGTATGGATCCGAAAAATAAAAATTAATAAAAATCCCATAAATGATAAAATTGGATATTCACGACAAAAATAAAGACTTAAAATCAGTCAAATTTATATTATTTTTTATTTTAAATCAAGTAAAAAAAAAATCCAACATATTACATTTTTATTATTTAAAAAAAAAGGCCAAAATTTATAACATGAATTTAACTTCTTTTTTTTTCTCATAACACTTGTGAATGTCAATCAATCATTTGATAACCTGAGTCTGATAAATTATCGTTATGAGCTATACTCAATATAAGTGGATCATTCTTTTTTCTGTTATTAAGGTGGATAACTCTTTTTGTCAAATAAATAAATAAATATCCACTAAAATTCATAAGATGAAGAGATCTACAACTTTCATGTTATGATAATAATCAAATTAAGCATTTTTATTTAATTTTTTATGATTTTTTTTTTGGGTAAAATTATAATATTTCATAATTGAAAAATGGAAAAAAAATACCTGAGTAATGTCATTTTAGAGAAATAAATATAAACAATGAATTGAAATATGTAATACTAGTAAGATATCATATTGAACTTGAGATTTTCTATAAATGTAACCATAAAAATCAAGATTAATCACAAAAAATACCTAAAATTTGGAGTTTTGGGAAACCTCTTGAGGAGTGCTTTAGATCTGCATATTCCAGCCATTCAACCACCTTTTTCGGACCGTTGGATATGAATAACTGCTAAAAATGGTCATGCCCTCAAATTTTGGTGAAGACCAGACCCAGGAGTAGGGACACCTAAGGGAGAAAATCTACAAATTGCAAAAGCAAAATCAGGTTTGAGTTTTAATCATGGAAGAGTAAAATAAGATTGTGGTTTTTAAAGAAGGATTTCTGGATTGGCCAATTCAGCTATACTGATTTGATATTAGACTAATCCAAGAAACCACTTTGGGAGGGTAAATATCAGGATCAGGGTGCATTGATACCAATCTGATACCAATTTTGATACATTAAATCATGGATGGATGAGATGATACTAAAAACTGTATTACCACCGAATCTTTGTTTATCAACCTAAACTAATATAAATAAACAAAGGGAGAGGTTCCCTAAAGAAAGTGACCCCTACACCAATGCAAGATCGATAAGAGACAACATAAGTATCAACAATAATGAGATTTTCATTTTTTATGGGAGCAGGGCAGTCATTTCGTCCTTCCCCATGTCTAGGTGTAGATATCACGTTACTTTCTAGGCTTCTTTTTCCCATAAATAAAAAGGACAGAGGTTAGGCACTCTGTTAACTTTCTTAGAGCTAGTGCTTCAACCAATGGGGAATCTAGGAATAATTCAGGATGGAAGGGATAGGGGGACTTTTTCAGGGGAGGAGAGCAGCAAACACAGTGCTAGGAACAATGCGAACGTGCCCATCTCTTACCTAGAAAAAAAATACACATATAATTTATATTATAGTATTGTACATTATAAAAACAATTATACCTGATTTATAAGTTAAAAAATAGAGCATCCAAAGACCGGATCCAGATCCTCTCCATAGAGGGCATTGCCCATAGACTGCCCATAGAGCCATGATAGCATGACACATGGATAGATGATAACATCCAACGGTCAGAAACAGATCCCGTTTTTCACCTACTTCAAGCCTCAAGAGATCAAACCCGATGCCTTCAATACTTAACTCAGGGAATTAAATTAAAAGAAAAAAACAAAAAGCAACGGAACCTCCTAAATGCCATTAAATTTGTATTCTCAGAAAAACCCCACCTTCTATAAGCCTTGAATTTCTACTTCCATGTTGATTTGTTCATTGATGTTAAACACACACACACACACACACACACACACACACACACCCATTGTTTCATTTCATTAATTAGCAAAAATCTTTACCAATAACAAAAAAGCAACATCTTATGTACCTGTTCTGGTTCGTCATCGAGTCTTTTGGGGATGGATTCTGCAGAGACTTGATTCGGGTGGTCAAGGTTTTCCCAAAGTTCAGGTTGGTCGGTAGGATTCTTTTAGTTGAGGTAAGCTTTCGTGCCTCTGATGGATTCCATGGAGGAAATCCAAGTTCTTCATGTTTGTGCTTTCAATGGTAAGTCGCATGGGATGAGGAGAAATATTTGTTTTCCTTTTAATTTAATTCTCTGAGTCGGGTACTGAAGGCATCGGGTCTGATCTCTTGAGGCTTGAAGTGGGTGTAAAACGGGATCTGTTTCTATTTGTTGTATGTTATCCATCCACGTGTCATGCTATCATGGCTCTATGGGCAGTCTATGGGCAATGCCCTCTATGGAGAGGATCCAGATCTCCAAAGACCTTGATGAGGGTAATCTTTTGGATATTTTACATATTAATGCTCATCAAACCCAATTTAATTGGATTAAATTAATTGAGTTATATTTTATATCATATGCTTGTTATAATTTATACTTTTACTTGTTCACAACTATGGACAAACTAGGGCAATCTATTCTAGGATTGTAGTGTTGTATTTTCTTTCAATAGGGATTGAACCAAGATATAAATACTTATTTTTGTTGAGCATGTTGATCCACTAAGACTCCTAAATATTTTTACTGTAGGGTTATTGACTGCAATAGGAATCTTTGGTAGTTATTTTTTTGGCACCTGAGAGGCATTATCGTTGTATTTGCTTTTTGTGCAATTGTGATGCGTCAACGGTTGATGTCTACTAAAATGATTGACTACATATCAACTCCATACGATATAAATAACAATGAGGGTGATGCTCAATAAGGGTTTCTACTACCCATGCATAGAGAACATTTAAGAGAGAATCGTTAGATTTTGATTAGACCAAATTCAAGGCTTTAGTAGTCATTTTGTAAAGAGTTTGCAAAACTATTTTATTATTATTATTAAATAAATTATATTTTAAAAATTATTTTAAATGTTTTTTGGGACCAATCTATGTTTCAAACATTCTCATCGTTAATTGTAATGGATGAATCATAATTGTGATTTATATTCTATGGTTGTGAGGTTTATTATGGATGTTGGTATTGTGGCGAGAAAGTGTAATGCTAGAGAAATTAGGCTCACTTTATCGCATGACAAAAATTAGGTTCAATTAGTGTTGCTGAGCACCTAGCGCAACCCTACTGGCTTCTGCCCAGCTTAACGGCCCATTGAATTGTTTTGGAAGAGACGAAACATCAAAAAATGTTCCATCTATCCTGATTTTGGAGTGCATTAGGGATTGGTCTGTTCTCATAGAGCATGTGAATTTGCTAAATAAAATTCCAATCCCATTTTATTACCATCCAACAGAAATTAGCAAAATCAAGAATCAGGAGTATTATCAAATATGGCCTAATCAAAATCTCTCTCTCTCTCTCTCTCTCCAATACCAAGAACCCTTTTACTTCTCTCTACCAACACTACTAATATATTCAATGTCGAACGTCCAAAACGTGATAAGGAGAAACAATAGAAAAGTGATATAACTCCATAGTTTCTTGGTTTGCTATAGAAATTTAAGTCCATATAATACTAAATGGTAACTTTATGAGATTTTTTTTTTTTTGTGTAAATCTTTTGCTCCTTGTATCTTCTTCTTTTTCTTATTTGCTCATGTTTGAATCTAAGTGATCGACCTCATTAAGTTGGGATAAAACTTTGTTGCTGTTGCTGTTGCTGTTGGTGTTGTATCATACTAAATATATTTGTGTTTTTTTTTCTTGGGCTTCAGGATTGGCTTTGATTTCTTTAATTCGATAATGGACTGAAATACTAAGGGCGTGAATTGATTAGGTTTCAATTTTTTTTATTTGATTTCGGTTCAATTCATAATGCTACAAAATGGAAACCATAAAATTTTCGCAAACTCAAACTGAAATCAAAGGAAACTGGTTTCGGTTCTATTTGGAACCTCTTCGATTTTTTGTATTCGGTCTCAATAATTCAGTTCTAAATTTGATTTAAATAGAATAATCTATTGAAAAATATAATTAGAAAAGAAATTACAACGTCATTACTTTTTAGTAGAAAAAAAATTACAATATTATAAAATTAAAATATAGTCCCACAATATTAAATCTGGTACCTTTCAACAATTTTTGACACAACTCAACAAAGAAACTAGTAAAAGTTGCTTTCACGCACTCAATAAAAACATATTTTTAGTGGGTCACCAATAGAGTGGGGAACTGTGAAAGTCATGAGAGTCAAGATTTAAGAATTTCTTATTGGAATTTGGAACACTCTTTACTCAAACTCTATTAAACCTTTAGACAACCTAAATGCTAAATGGGGCTGTTCCCCTAGGAACTATAAAGTTTTTGAGATTGGAAGTACCTGACAGTGTTTAGTGCCACTGCTACCCACTACAACGTCCAAGACAAATATTTATTTAATGCAATTTATTAATAGATTTCAGGGGGCAAATCATTTGAAGTACTTCACAACATCTAGAAGGTATCGAGTTTGACAATTAATGACTCAGAATGCATGGATTAACAGATTCTTTCATCATTATGGGTTAAAGAAATTTTTAGTTTATAATAGGTAATTAAAATTTGGGCAAGATATTGTTATCGTGCTGGTACAGGTATATATCAGAGTATGGTTCAATTGGAGGGTGTGTAGGAGCATTTTTAATATGGGGTAACATAATCTTTCCACATATACTGTGTCTAGACATGTACCTGCACTAACAGGTAGCGTCATTCTTTCCTTAAAAATGTTAAGATTTTAAAAAGTTTATTTGCAGTTAGAAAGTAAGTTTGCCTTGGCAAGTCCAAGTTGATTCAAACTTGCCTTGAACCTGATAGGGTCTGGGTTAAAATTTTCAACTCACAGGATAAGCTAGGATTGAGATTTCCAAGCACGCGATAGGGTTAGAATGAGCCCAACACAATCTGATCATGTATATTGAAATATGTAATATAAATTATAATAATATCATACAGCCCGTAAGAAAAGGTCTAACTTGGCCTAGCCTAGCCCTGAAATGACAAAAGTAAAGGTCAATAATGGCTGAATCAACTTTGCTTGACCTAATCGGGATTGGGTTGGATTGGATTGAACCTATAGGGTTGGACCTAGACGGTGATATCTCAGCCCAATCTAGGGTTGAATTAAACTGAATTGGATTGGATTGAGGCTGATAAGATTAGTCATAAGTTGTGATATCCCAATCCGACCTAAAATTGAGTTAAATCTCAAACCTTATCCAATCCAACCCCACTGCAACCTGATGTTATTATCTATATAATTTTTTTCTTTTTTTTTTTAATTTTAAGTTTCCAAATTATCGCGAGTAAACGGAGGAGAGAAGATCGAGGTGGTCTCGGCGGCACTAGAGCCCAAACGCTAAGAGGACAAATCAAAGAGGTCGCGCGTGCCGACGATTCACTATCCCGAGTCCCGACAGTTTTAAATCCCGGATTTTGACTCTCTCTCTCTCTCTCTCTCATTTGTGAGTGTTGTCTCATACCATATCTCACAATCAATCATGCTTCACAATGTATCCATCCATCATCTAACGTGCAATCCCTTCTTTTCTCTCTTTCTCTCCTACAACAACAGTGAGTCCCTAAAAAGTTTTGACATTCGAGAGGGCGCACACTCCATTGCAGAATCAGATCCTATACAACATGCCAGTATGTTCAATGCACATTCTACCGTTAGGATTTAGAAGTGCATGTTAGGATGTTGCCAGCTGGTAAATATGCATCAGACACGTTGATGCATTGGAGAGGATTCAGGCCCTACCTCTATTACTCTCGTTTTTTGAGACAGTTTTCTTCCCTTATGATACAATAAGAGAATGGAACGTTTAAGATCCTACATGTATATAAGTTTTCCTTTACGAATTACAGTTATAGTTTTTCTTCACCCATGGTAAAAGAAAAATTTTCCTTTATCTTTTGAAAAAAAGAAAAAAAAAAGGCAAAATGACATGACGTGTGGAATTCTCATCAGTTCTCCACCTCAACCACTCCACTTTTATAAATATAATTGGAATAAAGCGAGAGGAGACAGAGATAGACTCGCACTAAGAATTCCACTTATTTAGTATGTTTACCTTCTTTTAGATATTAAAATCAGTTCCCATGAACGCTTTTGATGCGTTGCAGGTTTGTTCTTGTCTAACAACTTCCTCTAAAAGGCTCAGTGGTGTGGGACGGTGGTGAAGATGGACCAAAAAGAATCTGCACCTCATTGAATGTTTATTCTGAAGAACAACAACAATAACATAGAGAGAGAGAGAGAGAGACATCCTACTTACAAGCAATCAGCTACATAGATCTTCTGAAGAATATACTTCTCTGATCTGATCATGCACTTCGAAGATATTAAGATGTACCTGAGACCAATGAGACAGTTTTCGTGTCACTTACCCTTTGTATATAAAACCTGCTCTTCCTCTCTACCATACGATCAATTGCCACCCATACTAAGAAGGAACCCTTTTCTTTGGATTGTTCTCACCCAAAATATTTCGGGCTGTGTTTGGTAGCCAAGACCAATGATCATGTATTTTTTTTTGGTTTAGGAAGTTCTCTTTGTGTTTGGTATGTCCTAAACTAAGAGAAGATTCAGTTTTTGAATTTCAAATTTTACATTAGGAATCGTGAAATTTTCTTTTGCTCCATAAAAAAAATATTTTGTCAAAAACACAAGAAAATTGGAAAAAATATAAAAAGTTTTCTTTTCTTTTCTTTTTTTCTCTTCTCTTCTAATGGTAACCAACCATACATATATATATATATATATATATATATATTTTTATTTCTCACCATTTCATTTATTTTCTTTTCCTTTTTTTTTTAGATTCTTTTTTCTTTTCTATTCTTTTCTTTTCTTCTCTTGGCTACCAAATATAGCCAAATGTACCTAGTGTATGAGACACCTACTATTGTGGAGTTTGGAGAGCGTCATAATGTATGTAGCCTTACACCTGTCTTGCAGAGAAGCTATTCCCAAACTTGAAACTACGACCATTAGATTGCAATGGAGCAACCATGTTGTTGTACCGTGACCAAAATTCCCCTTCACACACATCCTTATAATAATAATAATAATAATAATAATAATATATTTTTCAACCTTGTAAAAAAATTCTCTTTTATCAATATATCTATCTCAATTTATTTTTAGATGAGAGCACAATTTGGTGTACATTAACTACAATGATTTTGGTAAGACTACTAACGAGTAAGTTTTTTGTCCAAAATCTAATCCACCTCGATCCAATTTGATTATTTGGAATATTATAGTTTTGATGTTGCATTCGAGATAATATTACAATCCAATAAATATCTAATGAGGTTATAAGAAATGCATCCTTCTACATTTGATATATATATATATATATATAAATTCTCAAGGATATCCAATGTCTATAGATTTGTAGAATTTTCAAGGTTTTATATGTATTAATAATTGTAGGAATTATGCTATGTGTCATTATAGTACCATTAATTAACAAAACAATGCAAGCATCCAATTGTATTTAGAAGTGTCAAAGAATGCAATTGCTCTTATTATACTCCTGAACTGAGAACTAGCTCCTTCTCATATTATATAGAAAAAAGGTTCTTTGAGCTATTGGAGCAGCTTACACTAACACATCTGTCTATCTATCTCTTCCTCACATGAAATTACCTACCTACCTTTCTATGTTTAATACCAATTTTATCGCAATTTAATGCTGTGTTCCCCCATATTGCTTGCTCTGAGAATTCTCTTCCATATTATATTTCTAATTAACATATCTAAGAACTTAAATACAATTGAGAACTTGAATTAGAGTGAGTTATTGTATCCTTTTGGAGGAAGAAGACACATTTCAAAGACAAACGAAAGGAACTAATGGAAGAACACATGAACGTAGATGTGAGATGAAAACAAAAGGCAGCCCACGAGGTTGGTATGTAAAAAACACTATTCATCCTCATGTCATTTGTTATTTTGTTTCTTTCTTTTGGCCTCTACTTAATTGTTCATTTTCAGTTTCATTATTATTTTTTTTTAAAGAAGCAAATGTATTGAGAAGATGAATGATGACAAGACTGAGGCATTCAAGGTGCATAAATCTTGGAGTTAAGGAATGGAATTTGGCTAAACTGTTATGTTATCGACATGACCTTCTAAGCTTAGGAGTCAACAATGTTGTTAGACTCCCTAAGAATATGGGCAAAATGACATTCAACAAAATAAGATTTCAAAATGCTGAATATCACCACTAATAGAGGACACTAGAATGGGAGCCAGCTTGAAATGCTTGATGAGAAGGATAATGAACACTTTGTTTTCCACTTATTACTTACATATGTTGGGTAATTTTAGGCTATATATACTTTAGGGGAAGAGTTCTTTGTCCAGGAGCATGGCTCTTTCACCAGCTCTGGGACCAATAAGATTGCACCTGGAAGCATCAATAAGGTAGGCATTTCCACCTTTCATAGAAGCGGTCATTTCGCCCTCTCTTGTATCTAAACGCAGCCCCCTATACGCCCTATAGGATTCTTTTTTCTTTATATATACTTTATTATTTATAATTTATTTGCACACACTTTTCATATTATAAACAATTATATAATATTGTCCAGATCAAATTATCAGACGTGTACACCTCCATGTGGTAGAAATAGCATGCCGAAGGTGGATTAATATTTCAATTTTTTTTTTCTTTTTTGTTTGATCGTACCTTGCATCCTTTTAATAATTTTTAATATTATCCTTTTGCTGATTTCTAGCAAAAAAAATCATCACCATGGGTAGTCCAATCCATCTATATGAAACATTTAGCAGGTAAATATGTCTCTTATAAACCGATCCACCAATATTTCTTTTGGTTCCTATATTTTAAAACGAAGTCCAAAGACACCATGGGTAGTCCAATCCATCTATATGATAGTGTTGCGCACTAACCATGTGCCAGCTGTTGCATTTTTTTAAACATTCTGCATGCGTCTCCGCCTATTGCCTTTTTTTTTTTTTTTTTTTTTTACTAACGAGTAAACCCTTGAACTTGTTGTGTTTTACAGTTCAGATCCAACGACAAATCCTGATTATATGCAGTTTAAATTTAATTTGCCTTTGGACCAACATAGCTACAATCAGGGTGCCCACCTATTTCTTCTTCGTTCAAGTGGAGTTATTTTATTGTTTAGGTCAATCAATAATTTGACATTTCCACACACACAAAA
>NC_056567.1:2967491-2980887 GCF_013358625.1 Macadamia integrifolia | reverse complement strand
TTTTTCTCTTAAGATAATGAATCATAGCCACTTTATATGTGGATTAGGATGTAGAGTTCTACCAAAAAAAAAAAGAGATTAGGATGCAGAGAATAAGGTAAAAAGATTCCAGAGGGTTGGTGTATTATCTATTGTGCTTTTAACAAAAAATTTCTCTCTCCTACCTAACTATGTGTCTCATATGAACTACACTAGTTTTTCATCGTCATTGATGCGGTGCGGGGGATTCCACCCACACTAACATCATGGGAAACTCTTCCCATCAGAGTATTATCATGATCTATTGTAGTTTAGTTTCTTCTTTTAGGTCGGGCGTTTAACTTTCAGTAATGGTCAATTCTATGTTTCCAAGAGTGATCCAGCTAATATGATCTTTTTGGTTTGTCTTGTTAGTTAGATGTATATCCTTTTGCTGGAGGGTTTTCCTTATCCAATAAAAGCAAAAAAGATGATTCTTTAGTTTTTTTTACCTTGCAAACTTTCTACAATTAGGGCCACCACATTTGGCTTATTCATCAGTTAGACCTTATCAAAGGAGATATCAGCAATGAAAATTAAATTTCCTTGAAAAGAATTTGGTGACTATGTTGTAAGAAATATTGCTCATGATTGATAAGTCAATTTTTTAGTTGCATCCTTGAGGTTTACAGAAAGCATCTTTTCTTCTTTTGACAATTTATAACAGCATGAACTGAAAGATAAAATACATTTTACTTGTAGGTAAAGTTTGTCTTATTGTGACACGATGTCTCAAATAAACTAGTTTACTTATTTGATGAGATAAAATGTTATATTAAATGGACATTAGGATTCATTCAACCCTGGTATGACTCGGTCCATGGGTTGTGGGGTCAGTATGGGCTCGCGGGACTAGTCAGGCCAAAGGCTTGGATATTCATCGTTAGTAAGAAAAAAAAAAAAAAAAAAAGATATTAAGAAGGTCACCTGATTAATTATTCCTTACAATTGATTATGATTGTTGATAATTATTAGATACCTATAGTTTGTTTTGTAACAAAGGGCAAGGATTGTTATTTTTTACATGAACTCGTTGATCAGGACAAAAAATAACTAGGGTTTTGAAAATAGGATCGGAATCTATGGATTCGATTCTTAGAGTTACTGACATTACATAAAGAAGTTTGGAATTGTCTTCAGTGAGCGGTGAGGTGTAGTGAGCATCCAATGGTTGGAAAGGTCCGACCATGCACCCCAGCCATTGGATACTCACCGCACCTCATTGCCTCACTGCAGATGATTTTGACGCCACATAAAGAGCCCACGGCGTCCACTTTGGAGGATATAGTAGCGGTATTTTTTGTCGCTGCTGTATACAACTTTCAGCAGTGGTAATATATTACCGCTACTAAAAAGCCAGCACATTACATATTATGTAGTAGAATTATATTACGACTATCAATTGTCAATGTTTAGCAACAGTAATATATTGCCGCCACTAAAAATCAACACATTGTATCTTATGCAGTAGAAAAATATAACAATATCAATTGTCAATGTTTTAGCAATGATAATATATTACCACCACTAAAAACCAACACATTACATATTTAAAAAAAAAAAAAAAAAAAAAAAAAAAAGAAATCCAATGCACGAGGCTCCTACTACTGCGAGGTCTGAGAGGGGCAAGTGTGTACGCAACCTTATCCCCTGCTTCACAGAAGAGGCTCTTTCCCAATTTTGGACCTGTGACCAACAGGTTTCAATAGTGCAACACATTACATATTATGTGGTGGAAATATATTACTCATATCAATTGTCAATATTTAGCGGTGGTAGTACATTACGGCTGCTATATATCATGTTTTTTGTAGTGGTAATATATTAATCCCACAACTTGTTACTTATTTAAAAGCTGTATAATACAATTGCCATAAAAAATGAATACTTTTTTTTGGGTAAACCAATTAAAATTATGTATTTGAGAGCGGTAATATATTATTGTTCCCTACATATTGATTTTCAGTACTGATTAGTTATTGATAGAGGTATAATATAATCGCCAATAAAAATCAATGTAATTGCATATATATGGGTAATCTATAGTGCCACCCCTTAGAGAATGTCACTATTGTAGAGACATACCCTGTTTAATATCAAATTACGTTCACACCCCCTGTAGTCAGTCTCTGTTAAGTAAGGTTTTGAAATGACTATTTAACCCTTTTGAGTAAAATACATATCTCTATCCCATTTTACATTAACACCGTAATTACTCCTCACCTTCATCGTGGTTTTGAGGAAAGCCATTCTCCCTTCTCCCCTTCTCCCTTTCTCCCCTTCTCTATCCCTGCGAGAACTGTTCCATCCTAGGCCGCCGAGAATTGCTCCGTCACAGCTGACCGTGAAAGATATCAGAATGATCATCAAAATTTTCAGAGTCAGAAGCATCACTAGATGAGAAGGTTATTGCTTGGCACAAGGGATTTGAAGATTGGGGTCTTGTCAGAGCTCTAAGGTAAGAGGTGTTTAGGTTTTGGTTTTTTTATAGGGCTACAATAGGTGGAGGCTGGGTTATTGGTGGAACGTATGGAACAAACTAGGGAGGTCCTATATTGGTTAATGGGAAAGAAGTGGTAAGTTGAGTTTGGGTAGTGTTTGTATATGTGGGTTGAGATTGACGACTTTGAGCATATGTGGGTTTGGTTGTCCGATGTTTAGGCTGGTGGCGGAGTTTATGTTGTTGATTCTGGACTATTTCAACATGTCGATAGGAAAAGGGTTACTTGAGTTTTTGAGTGGGTAGAGGATTAAGGTTTGGCCCGCCAATATTCATGTGACAATCATTAAAATTATCATGGGGGAACTAAATATGGTAGGGTAGATGGTTGGGGTGAAGGTTTGGGCATGAGCTGATGCTTCAAGTGTTTGGAGCTGAGCTTCCAAAAACCTTTTTTCTTCCTGCCAAGAGGTGTGGGGCTTGATTGAAATCTGGAACTGCGACCATAATATGTAAAAGCTGTTGGTGGACTTCTTCTATCTTTGTTCGCAACTCATTGATCAACCAAGAGTTAGTCTGGATAGTCCGCTGCATCTGTTGTTGGGTATGAGTAATTTGTTGCAGATACTGATATTGGACTAAAGCATTTTTTGCTTGCTAGTTCAAGGCTGATTCTGTTGGAGAAAGAGGAGCTAACTGTCCATCTAATTGGACAGTCCTGAACTTAATCTTCAATTGAGGCTCCCTTGATATGTATATGTGAATTCCAAGACGGAAGGAAACTCCTTTTAGACAAAAGAAGAGTGTTAAGTTTGTCTTGAATTCTTGACCCGTTTTGAAGATTGACCCGATCCGGCATATTTTGGTGGCGATCCGAATGGGGAATTTTCTGAGATCTGTGATGGAAGCAGAGGGGTTGGGCCGATAGGCCTAAGCCCAGAGCCCATCACTGATCTCGTATGGGGGTATGGTTCTATCGGATCGACCGTGACCCGATGGGTCGACCCACGATTTGGAGTATATATAATGTACTATTGCTTGTTGAGAAAGTCATTGTATTCCAGGGTTTTCACGCAGTTAGGGTTTCAGGGTGAGTTTTTCCTCGCCGCTGCTAGGGTGTAATCTCTCTTCTGCATAGTGAATCATCTTCTTCTTCACCCGAGGACATAGCATACCACCCTGGTGTGTGAACCTCGTTAAATCTCTGTGTCATACAGATTTATTGTCTCTTTATTATTCGTGTTTCTTAGTGTTTGATCTTACAACCTGGTATCAGAGCTCTGAGTTACTTCTATCCATAACTTCAACGAAATACGATATTGATAGGTTTGACGGCAATATCAGTTTTAGTTTATGGCAGGTTTGAATGATGGTTGTTCTCACGCAGCAGAGTTTGAAGAAAACCTTATTTGAGAAGGCGAAGAAACCTGTAACTATGTTCGATGATGATTGAAACGATTTGGATGATAAAGTCCTTTCAGCTATTCAGTTGTGTCTTTTGAATGATGTTCTACAGGAAGTTCTCTCAGAGAAAATGACTGCAGAGTTATGGGTGAAGTTAGAGAATCTTTACCTCACCAAATCCCTCACCAATAGGTTGAGATTGAAGCAACAACTGTATACCCTTTATATGGGTGAAGGTACTTCTATTAAATCTCATATATCTGAGTTTAATTCTATTGTTACTGATTTGAAAATGATGGATGTTAAAATAGACGATGAAGATTTGGCTCTATTATTGTTATGTTCTTTGCCTCCATCTTATAAGCATTTTAGGGATACCATGATTTATGATAGAGAGACAATCTCTATTGAGGATGTCAAAACGAATCTGTAAAGTAAGCAGAAGATTGATGATGAGTTGACATCTACTAATAAATCTAATGGTGTTGGTTTGGTAGCTAGAGGGAGAACGAATTAAAGGGGTTCAGATGGTCACAAAAAGAAGGCTAGATCAAAATCTAAGCACAAGAATTTAACCTGCAATTACTGTAAGAAAAAAGGGGCATATTAAATCTGAATGCTATAAACTTTTAAATAAGCAGAAGGCAGGTGATGGTACTCAAAATCAACAGAAAAGAGATGATTCTGCAGAAGCTAGTATTGCTGAAGATGAAAGTGAGTCTGATATGCTTTTAGTGACTGATGATAAAGTTAGATCATAGAATGAATGGATTCTTGACTCTGGTTGTTCCTACCATATGTGTCCCAATCTTGAATGGTTCTCCACATACGAATCAGTTCGAGGTGGAGTTATGTTGATGGGAAATAACGCTTCTTATAAGACTATTAGAATGAGAACGATCAATATCAAGATGTATGATGGCATTGTCAGAACCTTGTCCAATGTCAGACATGTCCCTGATTTGAAGAAGAATCTCATCAGTTTAGACACTCTTGATTCAAATGGGTGCAAGTATACAGCTGAAGGTGGAGTCATGAAGATCAATAAGAGTGTTCTCTTATTAATGAAAGGAATCAAGGTTGACAGTTTGTATGTGTTGCAGGGTACTACAGGCACTGGGTCTGTTGCAGCAGCTTCATCATCTATGTCTGAATCAGATGTTATAAATTTATGACACATGAGGTTAGGCCATATGAGTGAAAGAGGGATGACATCATTAAGTAAAAGGGGCTTGTTGTATGGTCAGAGTACAGGAGCAATGGAGTTCTGTGAGTATTGTGTGTTTGGGAAGCAGAAAAGAGTTAGTTTTAGTACTGCTATTCACAGGACCAAGGGAACTTTGGACTACATTCATTCAGACCTATGAGGGCCCTCCAGGGTTGCTTCAAAGGGGACTGGTGCAAGATACTTGCTTACTTTCATTGATGATTTCTTTAGAAAGGTTTGGGTCTATTTCTTGAAGCACAAAAATGAAGTATTTGTCACTTTCAAACAGTGGAAGAATTTTCTTGAGAAGCAGACTGGGAAACAAATTAAAAGGTTGAGAACCGATAATGGCCTAGAGTTTTGTGAAGGTGACTTTAATAGTTCTGCAAAAATGAAGGTATTGCAAGACATCATACAATTTTTAAAACGCACTGGCAGACTGGAGTGGCAGAGCGTATGAATAGAACCTTGTTAGAAAATGCAAGGTGTATGTTATCAAATGCAGGATTGGGCAAGGAGTTATGGGCAGAAGCAGTTGACATATCAACCTTATTGGTGAATCGATCTCCTTGCACAGCTATTGAGTGCAAGACTCCAGAAGAAGTTTGGTCAGGTAAACCTGCAGACTACTCAAATTTAAAAGTATTTGGATGTCCTGCTTATGCACATGTAAATGAAGGGAAGTTGGAACCTAGGACTAAGAAATGCATTTTTCTTGGGTATGGATCTGGAGTGAAAGGATACAGGTTGTGGTCTTCTGATCCAAAGTCTCCAAAATTTTTTATTAGTAGAGATGTTACTTTTGATGAATCTGCTATGTTGCATCCTAGGAAAGAAGCTCCTATTCATTATGATGAAGGTCAAGAAAAATCTAGAGAAAATGTGGAGTTTGAAATTGGTGGTTCATCTTCAAACAAAGCACAATCTACTTTAGTCAAGCTGCCTACTTTTACTGAAGAAGATGATACTCAAGAGAATCAAGAAGAAGAGCGGTACAACATTGCTAAGGATAGACCAAGGAGGAATATTAGACAATCACAAAAGTATGGGCATACTGAATTTGTTGCTTATGCATTGTCTATTGCAGATACAATTGAAAATAGTGAGCCTGCAACATATTCTGAAGCTATTGCTTCAATTTATTCTACAAAATGGTTGATTGCCATAAATGAAGAGATGGAATCTCTTCATAAAAATCAGACTTGGGAGCTTGTGAAGCTGAGAACATGGAAAAAAATTGTTGGTTGCAAATGGGTCTTCAAGAAGAAGGAATCTGCTCCAGGTGTTGAAGATGTTAGTACAAGGCACGTTTGGTTGCAAAGGGCTACAGTCAGGTACAAGGAATTGATTTTAATGATGTTTTCTCACCTGTTGTTAAGCATAGTTCTATTCGTGTCCTACTTGCTTTAGTTGCTATGCATGATTTGGAGTTAGAGCAACTTGATGTGAAAATAACATTCTTGCATGGTGAACTAGAATAACAGATTTATATGCATCAACCTGAAGGGTTTGTTATTGAAGGTAAGAAGGACCATGCATGCTTGTTGAAGAAGTCCCTATATGGTTTGAAACAGTCTTCTAGACAGTGGTATAAAAGGTTTGATTCAGTTATGGCTAGTTTTGGATACTACAGGTGTCAATATGCCTGTTGTGTTTATTTCAGAAAGCTCTCTGATGGATCATTCATATATTTGTTGCTTTATATTGATGATATGTTGATTGCAGCAAAAGATAGGAATGAGGTCAATAGGTTGAAGGAACAATTAAGTTCTAAATTTGAAATGAAAGATTTGGGGGCAGCAAGGAAGATCCTTGGTATGGAGATCAAGAGGGATAGAAAAGCAGGGAAGCTGTGGCTATCTTAATAAAAGTACACTGAGAAAGTGTTGAATCGTTTTGGCATGAAATATGCCAAACCTGTAACTACTCCTCTTGCATCTCATTTTAGACTTTCAACTGCTCTATCACCTAAGACAGATGAAGCGGTGGAGTACATGTCACGTGTTCTTTATTCTAGTGCAGTTGGCTCCGTTATGTATGCTATGGTTTGCACTCGTCCTGACATTTCACAAGCTGTTAGTGTGGTGAGCAGATATTTGTCATGTCTAGGCAAAGCTCATTGGGAAGCAGTGAAGTGGATACTTAGGTATTCGAAAGGGACCTCTGGTGTTTGTTTGGAGTTTGGGAGGAATGGTGATAGTTTATCTGGTTATATTGATTTAGATTATGCAGATGGTCTTGACAAGAGGAGGTCACTCACAAGCTATATATTTACTCTTAGAGGAAGTATAGTTAGTTGGAAAGCTATTTTACAGGCTACAATTGCATTATCTACTACTGAAGCAGAGTATATGGCAGTGACTGAGGCAATTAAAGAAACTATTTGGCTTAGAGGTTTGTTGGGAGAACTCAACATGGATCATGGGGTGACTGTTGTCCATTGTGATAGTCAGAGTGCTATTCACTTGACTAAAGATTCAATGTATCATGAGAAGACAAAGCACATTGATGTTCGGTATCATTTCATAAAAGAGATAATTGCTCAAGGTAATATTCAAGTGTTGAAGATTGGTACTGAAGACAATCCAGCTGATATGTTGACTAAGCCTTTATATGTTAGTAAGTTCGAGCATTGCTTGAACTTACTTGGCATTTGTTGTGTTTGAGTTCAGCCCTTTGGAGGGCTATTGGAGAAGATGAAGATATTAGCTATTTGTTTATCTGTTGGAGGAGAATTCAAGCCAAGGTGGAGATTTGTTAAGTTTGTCTCGAATTCTTGACCCGTTTTGAAGATTGACCCGATCCGACATATTTTGGTGGCGACCCGAATGGAATTTTTCTGAGATCTATGATGGAAGCAGAGGGGTTAGGCCGATAGGCCCAAGCCCCGGAGCCCATCACTGATCTCGTATGGGGATGCGGGGGCTACGCCCCCGCGGTATGGTTCAACCGGATCAACCCCGACCCGATGGGTCGACCCACGATTTTGGAGTATATATAATGTACTGTTGCTTGTTGAGAAAGTCATTGTATTCTAGGGTTTTCACGCAGCTAGGGTTTCAGGGCGAATTTTTCCTCGCCGCTGCTAGGGTGTAATCTCTCTTCTACATAGTGAATCATCTTCTTCTTCGCCTTAGGACGAAACACACTACCCTGGTGTGTGAACCTCGTTAAATCTCTGTGTCGTACGGATCTATTATCTCTTTATTATTCGTGTTTCTTGAAGTTTGATCTAACAGTTTCCATCAACAATGATGAAACACTACAACTTATTAATTTTAAGCTATTATTTTAATGCACAATAGGTAATTAAAATACAAAATAGAACACATTGGTGACAAGGCATGATGTAAAACTTCCAATTATCACTGAACAAGGAAAGAGATGAGTGAAAAGTTAACAGAATGATAATACTGTGATCAAGAACAAATTGGAGATAAAATCGATCTCAGAATCAATAACAGGACTGAAATTGATCAGAGTTCCGTGACTTGTAACTCTTTGATATGTTGCTACTTATAGTCTTGGTTGGTAGCAATTTTTATTTTCAGTTACAGAATCCAAAATTGGGAAATCTTAACAGGATACAGAAGAAGTCTCTAAAACATTGAACCAGATGATACATACTGCAGCAAGACTGTACTTGTCACGCAAGAGTTTGCATAATGCCAGCATTAAAGCTGTTTTCCTGTAGAGTGTGAATAAAGATTCTATTAGTATTGCCAAATCTATTTGGCCAAAAGAGCTAATTTATCAATAACAAAGCTGAATCCAATTAGAGAACAAAGAGAATAACTCAATTAATGAACTAAACCTAATCCCAACCATTTGGGGTAAGCAACACAGATCCTGATTTCAGAGGCAACTACTGTGATTAAGAACACATTGGAGCTTGTAAATATACTGATTTTTAAGAACAACACATTGAAATCATATAGAAAAAATACCCAATCATTAAAAGAAACCCTAGACTTCAAAAACATACACAACCATTAAAAGAAGCCCTTTTTCCTTACTTCCGATCTCTTTGAAACGATTGAAGAGTTGAGATCTTGGAAGTGCCATAAAGGAAACAGATTTGAAAGATAAACGAATTGAGGAAGCAAAGAAGTGAAGCATACCCAGTTCCGACCGGCCCACCAATGCCAACAGTGAAAGCTCGCTCATTGAAATCTCTGTTGGAAAGGGGAGGAGCTCTTCTGCTAAAATACCCAGGTGAGTAAATGGGTTCATGTGAGTGTGGTGCCAGTCCATCATGGCTATGATACACTTTACCATCAGCACCTACCCATGATGTTGAACCATCGTGAGGTCCCCTGTTAAAAGTGCAAAAAGATGAGAAGAAGAAGAGATTAATGGAGACTGCAAGAGACCATATTCCCCTAAAATACCAAATTGAAAAGTGATTTATCGGAAAATTACTCATGGGTATGATGGTGGTGATGATCGTGAGCATGATCGTGAGCATGGTCATGGGAATGATGATCTTGGGAAGCCATTCGCTCTGTATCTCGGAGTTCAAAATCTCAGTGAAATCCTAGATAATGGTTCTGCTCTTTATCTTGGTAGGACGGGTTTGTTTTACATAAATGCCCATGTGATGTCCCCTACGTAGGGGTGTCAATCGGTCGGTCCGGATCGGTTTTGGTTCGGGTTGAATCGATTTCGGTGTGAAAAAATTGAAACCGAAACCGAACCAATAAAGAAATTCTAGTTTCGGTTTGGTTTCGATTTCGGTGCAGTTTGGTTTCGGTTTGTCTTCGGTTTCTTAAATCGATTTGTAACTGGGTTGATTTTGATTTTTGGTCTAGTTTGGATTCGATTTTCCATACAAATGTATATAAAACTATGCAAATTTTGATTTTTTTAATGAATTTTGGAGTGTTTCGGTTTCTTACCTGTTTGGTTTCAGTTTCGGTCTGGGTTTTGAGCCGATTTCGGTTTGGTTTCAGGTTCATCCGGTTTCCGGTGTGATTCGGTTTGGTTTTGGAGTTGCAATACTCCAAACCGAACCGAACCAATAAGGCTTTGGTTCGATTCGATCCATGTTGTTATCGGTTTGGTCTGGCCGATTTTACCTCTTCGGTTTAGGAATTGACACCCCTACCCCTACGGGAAAATTATTGAGATTGAAGATTATTCAATCACAACCAAATCATGTGTTAATCTCCCAATTATGTTGCCATTTACTTTGTTTAATCCAAATCTTTTGTCCGATCTTGGGTGCACCCAGCGATGCACACTGCTCAGGCGAAAAAAGGCCAAAAAAAAAAAATGGCAAAGGAAGGGTTATCTATCTTTGCTCAGAGCTCAAAGCTCAAAGCTCAAAGCTCAAAGCTTAAAGCTCAAAGCCTCAGAACCACAGCCATATGGTGGGTCTAGTTTTGCTCAATGCTCTGAGCTCAAAAAGCCTCATGCGTCTCATCCAGACAGCTCAGACCCAGGTTTTGTGGTATCAGGATCATGCTTTTAAGTATCCATTCAAATTGATTACTTGTATCATTTTAGGGGTAAAACAGTAAGAGAAGTATAATTTAAAAAAAATAAATAAAAAAAAAATAATGGCAAAACTGACATACTTACTGATCCAATTCGACTCAAATCAATATTGTATCACCGATATTAATACCATCCCCTAAATCCATGATGAGGATGCTCTCCAATGCGCCCAATGTCCCAGTGCACATCCAATGGCTGGTTGGATTTTGGAGGGTGTTCTTGGATCCTCTCAATCATCTGAAACACACTTGAGGTGTCAGAGAAGATCCAGATCCAGATCCCATCTTGTGTCTAGTTTTGCTCTCAGAACTCAGACTAGAGAGATTGACTGAAAGAGGTCCGCAAGGTCCATTATATGTTGGGCCATGGTAGATTTTTATTAAAAGACAGAAGAAAATCTATTGACTTAGTATAGATCCCAAGACTGACCTTGAGTTTTAGAACCTTGGCATGAAGGGAGGATACTCTTGATACTATAAAACTCGCACAATTACATGGAGGCAGGGCCAACATATATATGGAGACACATCCATAGTCTCAAACCACCAATGTGGGATCAAAGCATCTCTTGGTTGCAAGGTCTCAAATCTCTGGTATTGAATTGGGATCCATATATATATATATATATATTTTTTTTTTTTTATTAATTTTTTATCCTTTGATTCTACCAGTGGATTTATATCAAATCGATCAAGACTGATAATTATTTGATCCGGATGATTTCACCAATCTCGGTCCAATTTTTGAAGCCATGTTTGGTTGTCTTTTCTAGTGCGCATTTTCACATATATGGAATCTTCTCTCTACTCAAAAACCTTTCATATCTTAAAACAATAAATAAATAAATACCATTCATAGCACTGAATTATAGAGGTGCTTCCCTGCAGTCAAGGCCTTCACCCCCTTGAAACTTCAATCCCATAATGTTGGATTTTCCGCATTAAATCTACTTCAGCTCCCCCTAAGATACTAACAGGAAACCATCTCTCTACTTCTTCTAAGGTAGCTACTCAATCAGAAAGAATATAGGGATGAGGAAAATTACCAAGTCTCAGAGACCGTACGAGTTAACATTCAACATCTGTCCCACTTTCTAACTATTACAAGGATAAAGAGGAGTATATTTGGAAAAAAAAAAAATGACAGGTGTTAAATGCTTACTTGTACGACCAGGTGATCGTACGAGCAACTGATCCATTTTCTCTCTATTCCGATTTAAATGCTAACCACCTAATCTCTCTTTTGGCTTAAATGTTATTTTATATAATTTTTTCTATTTTAATTAATCGATTCGAACAATATTAATACAAACTCTCTCTCTCTCTCTTCCAATTATCCAATTCCATCCGATACAACACCAATATTGATCCAATACGATATTAATCCAATCCAATCCAATCCGACATATCATCAATGCACCATATCTCGAAATCATCATTATGCTTGCATATAGTATTTTGGATTTATACTAAAACCCTGTAGGGACTTGTGAACCCTCATATGGTGGATGGACCGTCTTATATGGATGAGTAAAACTTTCTTCTATTAATAGTTTATCAATATTTTATTATTTTTTAATTTTTATTGATATCTGATTAGTATCTACCGAGAGGCCTGAGATCAATATCTAAAGCTATTTTGCTAGTAAAAGAAAATTAATGTTAAATTATAATCAAATTGAAAAAAGAAATATAAAAAAATAAAAAATAATAATAAACCCTGAGGAGAGAGAGAGTGTGGGGTTCCGTAAGTGGAAGAGATAATGGGGGAGAGAAAATAGAAAGGAAAAAGTAGTTGGTTAAAAAATCATGAGAGAATAAATGGGTTACACATGTCCACCTCTTAGTTGTACGAGAATCCAAGATCAAGTCCTTGGACGAGAATTTGGCCTTGGATTCTCGTACATCCTTTTTGCCGACATATGTAATTCACTAAAAATTATTTTCGGGATTACCTACAATGTTGTTACCATCCCCTCTCTTTTCCGATTTAAATGTCAATCATCTTTCTTCTCGACTTACCTATCATACATTATTTTTCTTTATATATAAATTTTTTATATTTTTAAATTATTATTTTATTTTAATTAATTAATTCTAACAATACTTATACAAAGCACTCTCTCTCTTATGATGTCGATTCGATACAACATCAATACTGAACCAATACAATATTGATTTGATCCAATCTAATACGATCAATTAGATCGGTACTATAACCCTAAGTCCAAAATACCTTCTTATAACTCTATAGGTAGAGGAATCTCGTTTTCTTTTAATCATGGTGATCTATTAATCACATGCTTCATATGAATGGGAGAGGATATCAAAAGAGTATTTTGGACTTGTACTAAAACCCTACAGGGATTTGTGAACCCTAGGATGGTGGGTGAACCGTCTTCTATGGATGAGTAAAAATTTATTCTATTTTCATTTCTTTTATTTGGTTGCTTTGTTTTGATATGGTAGAGACCAGTTTTAAGTGAGTTTTAAAATAAAAATATTAATGAAAATTGAGTGTGTGTGTGTGTGTGTGTGGGAGAGAAACTTAAGGGGGTAGTGCAGTTAGTGAGCAATGAACTTCGTACGAGCAATAAACTTGGACGTCCTAAGTTCGACTCCCACTAGACACACCTTGGGCCACTCACATAGGGGTGTTTAGTGCTCTTCACTGCTTTCAGTGAAAGTTGAATGGTTCTCACTCAACCTCAGTATGACCCGGTCCATGCGGTTATGGGGTCAGTGGGCCCGCAGGACTAGATACCTGTTGTTAGAAAAAAAAAAGTGTGTGGGAGAGAGAGAGAGAGAGAGAGAGAGAGAGACCAATCA
>NC_056567.1:2926748-2961006 GCF_013358625.1 Macadamia integrifolia | reverse complement strand
GAGTAATTTTCCCTTCTTTTTTCCTTCATATTTTCATATGGGACCCCCGACCACCTCCACTTCCTCCAACGGAAAATATTTCGCTGTTGTTTGGTTCCAATCCCATGGTAGCAACCAAGGGAATGGATCCCAAGGGCAAGTTTGAAAATATCCACCTTAAGTGAATTTCATTCCCCTGGTTGCAACCCAAGCAATAGCCAAGTTTCGTTCCCAACGACTCCTTTCTCCGGAGAACATGGTAGTTCTTACTCTCATCATATGAAACTAGGGGTGTCAAATTCAAGCCTGAGTTGGTAGGTTTGATCACGTCCGACACATTTATGACCTGACTTAGACCGGCCCGATTAATAAACATGTCGGACCTAAGCTTGGCCTGTTTATAAATAGGTAGTACACGGTGCATGGGGTAAGCCTAATGGGCCTTCCGACCAGCCCAGCCCATTTACAAGCCCGACTCGGACCCGACATGTTTAGCCCGACAGTTTATATAGATATTTCGATTTTTTATGTGATAGAATAGAGTATATATTGATATTTTTATTAATTGTTGACTATGGTTCAAAATTGTTGATGATTTAAGTGGAAAAGGGCCAGCACTCCATCGTCTCAAGCTGCACGAACCAGACAACCATCGTCTCTGTTGCTGCTCGAACCTGCGAGTATGTTGTTCTCTCTGTCGCTTGCCCTCTCCCTCTCTGCTCTCTCTCTTTCTCTCGCACACTCGTTGTTTTCGTTTTTCCTAGGATTACCGTGAGCCTAGGTAACTGTTAAAACTTAGACTAATCTAGGTTTTCATATAGTTCTGGGTTTGTTGGCAATGGGACTCGGTAAATATGGTTCTGAGAACAGATATATGAAGAGGAATGTGCCCGGGGTTTCTGAATGCTTTTCACTTCCCTTTATTTTTTGCATTTAAAATTTTATTCTTTTTTTTTCCTGGTAGTAGATTTTTCTGCAATTGCTTGATGGCATGAGGTTGGCATTTTCACTTGACAAAGCTTGATGGGCCTTTTTTTTCTGTTGATTTGCAAATAGAGATTTTCGTTCTCCCATTGTGAATTGTGGATTGCTGTGATTTGTTTAATATTGAGGATAAATTAGCTAATTGGATAACACTTCATCTTATTCTTCTTGTTTAAGAAATAATTAGAACAATGTAGCTGAAATAATTAGAGCTTTGTTATAGTATGTCTACTAAACAGGAACGATCTTAGTCCCCAAAATGATCCCCAAATTCAGTTGGAATAAGGAACTCCACCGATTTGCATTCTAACAATGTGACAATGACCTTTTTTTTTTTTGTATTTCTAAACCACCGATTGAAGTGAGATCTCAGCCCAACTGCTCCTTTGAGTACCACTCAAAACCCCACCTTTTCCTCACAAGCTCTCACTAGGAAGAACGAGTGACAATAGTTGACTGAATTGATAATTCCATTATCTAAGAGAGAGAAAGATCAAGGCAAGAATAAAAATCACATTCCCTTGCCGTTCTCTTATGTTAATACAATCTTAAAAGATAGGAAGTGATATGGCTTTTCATATTGGAGCCAATCACCAATCAGTCCCCAAAATTATACCATTGGATCAATATCCCATTAAGATGTGATTCTGGAATGTATTTGATGAATTTGTATTTTATCAATACCTACACCAAGTAAATAGGTGTAATTGAAACCTCCCAATTTAAGTAGATAGTTACACATTCACCCCTCCACAATACGATGTCGCATTATCAATCATAGGACACATATGTCTTACGTGCCCTCCCATTTTAGAGATTCTATAATACTGATTGGACCTTGAAAAAAAAAAAAAAATAATAATAATAATAATATTTGTGAAAATAAATATTAACATAAATTTGAAAACAATTTTACCAAAATGCCTCCAGATCTGAATTTGTATCCAATCAATTATAACTTTCTTTCTCCATGATATTCTCTCAATTAGGACATTGGATTCATGTTTGTCAGTCTTTCTTGAATGCAACCAAACACTGTAAATTAAGTACATCTTTATATAGTTTGAGAGACATCCACTGTAGGTGTGTCAAAACTCCCAATGGTAACCACATTGATAAAGACCCTTCAGGTCAAGGGGCACAACATGTACACTCACATATACCTTGGATCTCTATTCTTAAGTACACAGTGTGACGAATATAAACAGGGTTTACAGTCTTTTTTTAGTTTTGAACAACTTAAGTTAAAACCCAAGGACTATCAATGTGCATAATTAAAATCAAGCAAATTAATTCATATATTGGTTACAGACATCCATGCATTAAAAGGGTTCAGTGACGTTTCTTCCCTGTTGCTGCTTCCCAAGCTAGTAAAATGTGGGTTACTATTTCCTCTACACCATGACCATGCTTCACCTGCATAAACCACTTTAAACATAAGTACACTGAGAGAGAGAGAGAGAGAGAGAGAGAGAGAGAGATCTAAGGAAAGCATATTCAACCTGAGCAAACACAAAGGGTCCTCCATCCCGCATCCGAAGTGCATCTCGCTCCATGACTGCCAAGTCAGCACCAACTGCTTTTGCAATATCGGTCTTGTTTATTACCTACATTTAAATACATATAGCTTAGAGGAAAACATTTAAACTTTGCAACAATCTTATTTTATATATGATCTAATGTGATCAAGGATTTTCAGACATGATAAGAAGCATAAACAACAGCAGATGTTAGGTTCAGTGAAAAACATACCAGAAGGTCAGCTTGTGTAATGCCTGGACCACCTTTACGAGGTATCTTATCACCACCAGAGACATCAATTATGTAAACAATGAAGTCAGCCAACTCCCTACTGAAGTTAGCAGCTAAATTATCTGCACTCATACAAGTTCAGGGAATATCAAGGCTCCCTTGATCAATACCCATTTCCAAAAGCTTGTCTAGGTAACCAGTTCTTATTAATCAGAAGTTTGTGTGCATATAGTTTTCGCAAAAATGCTGCTTAATGTACCAAAGCTATATAATGAAACAATCAAAGCTATCAAGACAACATGGACATCAGAATTACCTCCTCCAGATTCACAGAGGAGTATGTCTGCTTTGAACAAGTTAGACAGCTCTTCCAGAGGTCCAAGATTAATACTGATATCTTCACGGATTGCAGCATGTGGACATCCTCCTGTTTCAACAGCGCGTATTCTTTCCTCAGGAAGTGCTCCATTTTTTATCAGGAACTCTCCATCCTCTTTTGTGAATATATCATTTGTCACCTGAAATATTTCACAGAATCAATATCCTTCCTATATTACAGATATCAACTAAAGTATGTAAAGCTTCCAACAATCATAAGATGAGGATTAGAAGCGAATAAAAAGACATTCGCATTAGATTTAGTGGAAAAATGGGGATAAAAAGAATTGGTTTACAGCAATGGTTTCCATCAACAATGATGAAACACTACAACTTATTAATTTTAAGCTATTATTTTAATGCACAATAGGTAATTAAAATACAAAATAGAACACATTGGTGACAAGGCATGATGTAAAACTTCCAATTATCACTGAACAAGGAAAGAGATGAGTGAAAAGTTAACAGAATGATAATACTGTGATCAAGAACAAATTGGAGATAAAATCGATCTCAGAATCAATAACAGGACTGAAATTGATCAGAGTTCCGTGACTTGTAACTCTTTGATATGTTGCTACTTATAGTCTTGGTTGGTAGCAATTTTTATTTTCCGTCACAGAATCCAAAATTGGGAAATGTTAACAGGATACAGAAGAAGTCTCTAAAACATTGAACCAGATGATACATACTGCAGCAAGACTGTACTTGTCACGCAAGAGTTTGCATAATGCCAGCATTAAAGCTGTTTTCCTGTAGAATGTGAATAAAGATTCTATTAGTGTCGCCAAATCTATTTGGCCAAGAGAGCTAATTTATCAATAACAAAGCTGAATCCAATTAGAGAACAAAGAGAATAACTCAATTAATGAACTAAACCTAATCCCAACCATTTGGGGTAAGCAACACAGATCCTGATTTCAGAGGCAACTACTGTGATTAAGAACACGTTGGAGCTTGTAAATATACTGCTTTTTATGAACAAAACATTGAAATCATAAAAAAAAAATACCCAATCATTAAAAGAAACCCTAGACTTCAAAAACATACACAACCATTAAAAGAAGCCCTTTTTCTTTACTTCCGATCTCTTTGAAACGATTGAAGAGTTGAGATCTTGGAAATGCCATAAAGGAAACAGATTTGAAAGATAAACGAATTGAGGAAGCAAAGAAGTGAAGCATACCCAGTTCCGACCGGCCCACCAATGCCAACAGTGAAAGCTCGCTCATTGAAATCTCTGTTGGAAAGGGGAGGAGCTCTTCTGCTAAAATACCCAGGTGAGTAAATGGGTTCATGTGAGTGTGGTGCCAGTCCATCATGGCTATGATACACTTTACCATCAGCACCTACCCATGATGTTGAACCATCGTGAGGTCCCCTGTTAAAAGTGCAAAAGGATGAGAAGAAGAAGAGATTAATGGAGACTGCAAGAGACCATATTCCCCTAAAATACCAAATTGAAAAGTGATTTATCGGAAAATTACTCATGGGTATGATGGTGGTGATGATCGTGAGCATGATCGTGAGCATGGTCATGGGAATGATGATCTTGGGAAGCCATTCGCTCTGTATCTCGAAGTTCAAAATCTCAGTGAAATCCTAGATACTGGTTCTGCTCTTTATCTTGGTAGGACGGGTTTGTTTTACATAAATGCCCATCTGATGTCCCCTACCGGAAAATTATTGAGATTGAAGATTATTCAATCACAACCAAATCATGTGCTAATCTCCCAATTATGTTGCCATTTTCTTTGTTTAATCCAAATCTTTTGTCCGATCTTGGGTGCACCCAGCGATGCACACTGCTAAGGCGAAAATGGCCAAAAAAAAAATTGGCAAAGAAAGGGTTATCTATCTTTGCTCAGAGCTCAAAGCTCAAAGCCTCAAAACCACAGCCATATGATTGGTCTAGTTCTGCTCAATGCTCTGAGCTCCAAAAGCCTCATGCGTCACATCCAGACAGCTCAGACCCACTTCTTGTGGTATCAGGATCATGCTTTTAAGTGTCGGTATTGTATTGTATCAATCTATCGGTTGAGATGGATCCATGATCTTTGATCAAATCAAATTGGTTACTTGTATCATTTCAGGAGTAAAACAGTAAGAGAAGTATAAATTAAAAAAAAAAAAAAAAAAAAAAAGGCAAAACTAACTGAAACTTACTCATCCAATCCGACTCAAATCAATGTTGTATCACCAATATTAATACCATCCTTTAAATCCATGATGAGGATTCTCTCCAATGCACCCAATGTCCCAGTGCACATCCAATGGCTGGTTGGATTTTAGAGGGTGTGCTTGGATCCTCTGAATCATCTGCAACACACTTGAGGTGTTGGAGAAGATCCGGGTCCCATCTTGTGTCTAGTTTTGCTCTCGGAACTCAGACTAGAGAGATTGACTGAAAGAGGTCCGCAAGGTCCATTATATGTTGGGCCATGGTAGATTTTTATTAAAAGACAGAAGAAGATCTATTGACTTAGTATAGATCCCAAGAGTGACCTTGAGTTTTAGAACCTTGGCATGAAGGGAGGATACTCTTGATATTATAAAATTCGGACAATTACATGGAGGCAGGGCCAACATATATATGAAGACACATCCATAGTCTCAAACTGCCAATGTGGGATCAAAGCATCTCTTGGTTGCAAGGTCTCAAATCTCTGGTATTGAATTGGGATCTATATATGTATATGTATATATATATATATATATATATTAATTTTTTTTCCTTTGAATCTACCAATGGATTGATATCAAATCGATCAAGACTGATAATTATTTGATCCGGATGATTTCACCAATCTCGGTCCAATTTTTGAAACCATTTTTGATTGTCTTTTCTAGTGCACCTTTTCACATGTATGGAATCTTCTTTCTACTCAAAAACCTTTCATATCTTAAAAATAAATAAATAAATAAATACCATTAATAGCACTGAATTATAGAGCTGCTTCCCTGCAGTGAAGACCTTCACCCCCTTGAAACTTCAGTCTGTTGGCTTTTCCGCATTAAATCTACTTCAGCTCCTCATAAGATACTAACAGGAAACCATCTCTCTACTTCTTCTAAGGCAGCTGCTCAATCAGAAAGAATATAGGGATGAGTAACAAAGGAGGACCCTCCCCCAAGTTTCTTAGGTGATACCTATGCTTTAGTTCATAATATCAGCTGAGGGTTGTAAGACCCACAGTGAGTGTGGTCCTGATGATAAGATTTCCAACTTGTTTTCCAACAGATCAACGTTTCACATTGAATAACAGTTGCCACATTTAGCAGTAAAATCAGGGTGTTTGAATGGATGAATGGTGTATATGTGTGCCTAATCTGCTTGCCAACTTCTGATATCTAACTCAATTTTTCTTAATTCCCTGCACATTTTCTTTCAAATCATATGATATCATTGTTTCGTTCAGTTTTAAATGGTTCATAGTTTGCCAAATATTACACCCATTCAATAGAGGGTGGGCCTCAGCACAATTGCAAGTTTGTTCCATTACTACGGGTTTGAATCGGAAACAGCCTCTCCGTAAAGCTGGGATATTGAGGCTGGACACATTATGACCCTCCGCAGACACCTTAATGGCGAGAACCTCATGCACTAGAAATGCACTTTTTCAATAAGGAATCTTCTAAAATTTGGGTGCATATTATGCCAAACCAGTTTGCATATTTGCAAGCAATTTACAGAATTTAGTAAACTAACCACGTGAAAGGAAGAATTGCATCTCTTAATTTCTGTTCTATCCTTAATGTTCTTCTAAACTATGGGATCAGTTCATGATCAATAACAGGATGTATATTGAAGTGATACAATCTAAATCAGCTTAGTAGCAAGGTTAAAAAATTTACAACTTTTATCTAAACAAGAAAATGTTGATAAGGGACAAGATGAAGTTGCAAATGCCAAAATTTGTATAAATTTATTTAAATTGGAAGAAAATAAAAAAATTCTCAGAATCTTATCAAAGTGATCTAAAACTTATATAAAAATACCCAGATTGATGTGCCTATAGCCCATTGTCTATATTCATGTCCTCACTGGTTCACACTATTCACTATCATTGAGATCAATCTTATTTGAGAGCCAGTGATAATCTAAATGGCCCTTTAAACAATAATTAAGTGATCCATGTATAATATATACTACCATTAACATCATGCCTATGCCCTTTTCACCAATTTATCTATGATTATAGAGACATCAAGAGATGCCCTTGGCAAAGATAATAGAGCCATTGTAATGGCTGCCTCTTGTCTTGAAAATTGATAATCATGGCATTGAAATGTAATGCTCTTAAGCTTTGTAGCCTTGGTTATTAGAAAACTTGCAAACTCCATTTCAAGCACATCACCTCTGAAACCCTTCAACTTCACTCTCGTCAAGTGATGCAGAACACAGTCAAAAATCTCACATTTACTCCAGTACAAAGATTTGTCATAAGGAAGACAGTCATGTGTTGAGGTATTAAACCATTCATCATCAATCTGTAGGACAGAATTAATCAGACTTGGTATGAGAAATATTTGGTTCAAAATCATAAACTATCTACAAGAAATGTTTTAGGGAGTACCTCAATTATTAGTTCTTGTAGATAGCGATTCATTCTCAAAATGAAGCCAAGCATAGGAGCTTGTCTTATATCCTTCAAATTCAAATTGAGGAGTAGCTTTTGTAAATTCTCAAATGGTGACACATACTTGTTGGGAGATATCTGCAAATTGAGAAAAATATTAAATAAAACAGAAGAGACTTTTATGTTCCATTTGCATGTGAAGAACTATGTAAATCAAAATCTGTAGGAGTTTTGATATCTAGAAAGTCCTATCACTTAAATCCATCACTGCTCACAGATTTAAGTTTCTCTTTTGGTTAATCTGTGGAAAGCAAAAGTATTTTTCCAAATTTTCTATCTTGTTTTAATTTGAAAGGGTTTAATGAAAAATGATTTCTTGGGAGATTGGAAATGGTGAGCATTCCTAAAACCTCTAGATACTTATCCCACTTGAGATGCTGGATTCTCTTGGAATGAGAATCCCACCCATTCCTTTTCCTTATTGAATGGTTTTTACCCTCAAAAAGTCTGGAAATTTCTTTTTAAAAGAAATCTAACTGGTAGAAATGATATGAAGGAGACATTGTTGTATTTCAATTTATCATTTGTACAAGAGAGTAGACCTATATATAGGCCCAGAGAACATACAGTGCAACATTAATGAGGTAGATGATAATTGTGGAAAATATAGCAAATATAATCTAAACCTATAATCACCGACTTATATTAACAATGCCTACAATTATTGACTTACTTTAACATCACCGACTTACATTAACACCACTTTCAATTGTTGACTTACTCTAACACTAACTTGCACCAAAAAAAAAAAACCTCTTAACACTAACGACGTAGAGACGACCATCTAGATTAGGGTTTAGGATTCACATGTAAAATTTGACTCCTAACAACTGCAAGGATAAGCTGATCTGACAAAGATGAGATTAGGATTCCATCAAATTATGATCTAAGGAAGGTGTTAATAGAGGTTCAACAAGGCTAGGTTGAGCCTGGGGGTCCCATCAAATAATGGCCCAGGAAAGGTATTAGCAAAGTTGCAAGAGGGCAGGGATATAGTGAAAGAGTTTGTCATAAGCCTTTTTCAAGTTTAATTTCAAAGGCACAAATTTCTTCTTGCCCTTCTTCCTCTTTATAATGTAGTGAAGAGTTTGAGTGTTATGAAGATGCTATGACAGATACTAGGCAAAAATGCAGATTGCATTGAGTTGGGAAGAGATCACCCCAGAAAACAAGAAATTGAAGCAACTCTTTACTGGAAGTCGAAATAAGGGCTCTTTTACGAGATTGTGAAGACTCTAACAAAAGCAAGCTTTGGATAAGTTTAATTTCTTGTTGGATTGCTTTAATTTTGAATTGTAAAAGGCCAAAGATCTTTTAATTACAATGGCTAAATTGTGAAGCTAGATTAAAGAGAGAGCTATTAATTGGTAAAGTTTATGCTCTGGTTGCAACAATTTTACAATCTGGGTGACGGAACTACATAGTATCAATGAATAGACTAAAGGTTTCCAGTACTGTATCATTAAGAAAAGGCAAGTGATCTAATCCAATAGCCAGTTTTNGGTGAGTATCGATACGTATCGGCGCTACGGTCATATAATGGCCAATATGGGTAATTTTTCAGAAAAAAACGATTTTTTGAAGGATTTTTGTTCCAAAGTTGCTGTCAGCCATATTTCTCTCTAACTAAAGTGGAAATCAAGGTTGGGAACAAGGATTTTACATTTATGGGACAATTACAGACCTTGAATTCTTAGTACAATACCCTCAATTTAGTGTTTATACATAATACATGTTATCAATAGTTTTTTTTAACAAATTCTTTATGCAAAAGTGTTTAAAAAAATGTTTCATATCCATTTATGTGTGTATCTTTAGTGTATCTTAGTGTATCTCCGATACAATACGATACCCTCCGATACGTATCTTAATTTTGACCGATCGATACAGCGACCAATATCGATACTTAAATCCTTGATCAAGAGTATCCTCCCTTCATGCCAAGGTTCTAAAATTCTAGGTCAGTCTTGGGATCTATACTAAGTCAATAGATTTTCTTCCGTTTTTTAATAAAATTCTACCATGGCCCAACATATAATGGACCTTGCGGACCTCTTTGAGGGATGAGTAACAAAGGAGGACCCTCCCCCAAGTTTCTTAGGTGATACCTATGCTTTAGTTCATAATATCAGCTGAGGGTTATAAGACCCACAGTGAGTGTGGTCCTGATGATAAGATTTCCAACAGATCAACGTTTCACATTGAATAACAGTTGCCACATTTAGCAGTAAAATCAGGGTGTTTGAATGGATGAATGGTGTATATGTGTGCCTAATCTGCTTGCCAACTTCTGATATCTAACTCAATTTTTCTTAATTCCCTGCACATTTTCTTTCAAATCATATGATATCATTGTTTCGTTCAGTTTTAAATGGTTCATAGTTTGCCAAACATTACACCCATTCAATAGAGGGTGGGCCTCAGCTCAATTGCAAGTTTGTTCCATTACTACCTAGTGATAGTAGGTTTGAATCGGAAACAGCCTCTCCGTAAAGCTGGGATATTGAGGCTGGACACATTATGACCCTCCGCAGACCCCTTAGTGGCGAGAACCTCATGTACTAGAAATGCACTTTTTCAATAAAGAATCTTCTAAAATTTGGGTGCATATTGTGCCAAACCAGTTTGCATATTTGCAAGCAATTTACAGAATTTAGTAAACTGACCACGTGAAAGGAAGAATTGCATCTCTTAATTTCTGTTCTATTCTTAATGTTCTTCTAAACTATGGGATCAGTTCATGATCAATAACAGGATGTATATTGAAGTGATACCATCTAAATCAGCTTAGTAGCAAGGTTAAAAAATTTACAACTTTTATCTAAACAAGAAAATGTTGATAAGGGACAAGATGAAGTGGCAAATGCCAAAATTTGTATAAATTTATTTAAATTGGAAGAAAATAAAAAAATTCTCAGAATCTTATCAAAGTGATCTAAAACTTATATAAAAATACCCAGATTGATGTGCCTATAGCCCATTGTCTATATTCATGTCCTCAATGGTTCACACTATTCACTATCATTGAGATCAATATTATTTGAGAGCCAGTGATAATATTAATGGCCCTTTAAACAATAATTAAGTGATCCATGTATAATATATACTACCATTAACATCATGCCTATGCCCTTTTCACCAATTTATCTATGATTATAGAGACATCAAGAGATGCCCTTGGCAAAGATAATAGAGCCATTGTAATGGCTGCCTCTTGTCTTGAAAATTGATAATCATGGCATTGAAATGTAATGCTCTTAAGCTTTGTAGCCTTGGTTATTAGAAAACTTGCAAACTCCATTTCAAGCACATCACCTCTGAAACCCTTCAACTTCACTCTCCTCAAGTGATGCAGAACACAGTCAAAAATCTCACATTTACTCCAGTACAAAGATTTGTCATAAGGAAGACAGTCATGTGTTGAGGTATTAAACCATTCATCATCAATCTGTAGGACAGAATTAATCACACTTGGTATGAGAAATATTTGGTTCAAAATCATAAACTGATCTACAAGAAATGTTTTAGGGAGTACCTCAATTATTAGTTCTTGTAGATAGCGATTCATTCTCAAAATGAAGCCAAGCATTGGAGCTTGTCTTATATCCTTCAAATTCAAATTGAGGAGTAGCTTTTGTAAATTCTCAAATGGTGACACATACTTGTTGGGAGATATCTGCAAATTGAGAAAAATATTAAATAAAACAGAAGAGACTTTTATGTTCCATTTGCATGTGAAGAACTATGTAAATCAAAATCTGTAGGAGTTTTGATATCTAGAAAGTCCTATCACTTAAATCCATCACTGCTCACAGATTTAAGTTTCTCTTTTGGTTAATCTGTGGAAAGCAAAAGTATTTTTCCAAATTTTCTATCTTGTTTTAATTTGGAAGGGTTTAATGAAAAATGATTTCTTGGGATATTGGAAATGGTGAGCATTCCTAAAACCTCTAGATACTTATCCCACTTGAGATGCTGGATTCTCTTGGAATGAGAATCCCACCCATTCCTTTTCCTTATTGAATGGTTTTCACCCTCAAAAAGTCTGGAAATTTCTTTTTAAAAGAAATCTAACTGGTAGAAATAATATGAAGGAGACATTGTTGTATTTCAATTTATCATTTGTACAAGAGAGTAGACCTATATATAGGCCCAGAGAACATACAGTGCAACATTAATGAGGTAGATGATAATTGTGAAAAATATAGCAAATATAATCTAAACCTATAATCACCGACTTACATTAACAATGCCTACAATTATTGACTTACTTTAACATCACCGACTTACATTAACACTACTTACAATTGTTGACTTACTCTTAACACTAACTTGCACCCAAAAAAAAAAACTCTTAACACTAACGATGTAGAGACGACCATCTAGATTAGGGTTTAGGACTCACATGTAAAATTTGACTCCTAACAACTGCAAGGATAAGCTGATCTGACAAAGATGAGATTAGGATTCCATCAAATTATGATCTAAGGAAGGTGTTAATAGAGGTTCAACAAGGCTAGGTTGAGCCTGGGTTTTCATGAATAGGGTCCCATCAAATAATGGCCCAGGAAAGGTATTAGCAAAGTTGCAAGAGGGCAGGGATATAGTGAAAGAGTTTGTCATAAGCCTTTTTCATGTTTAATTTCTAAGGCACAAATGTCTTCTTGCCCTTCTTCCTCTTCATAATGTAGTGAAGAGTTTGAGTGTTATGAAGATGTTATCAGAGATTGATCTACTAGGCAAAAATGCAGATTGCATTGAGTTGGGAAGAGACTACGCCAGAAAACAAGAAATTGAGGCAACTCTTACTGGAAATCGAAATAGGGTCTCTTTTACGAGATTGTGAAGACTCTAACAAAAGCAAGCTTTGGATAAGTTTAATTTCTTGTTGGATTGCTTTAATTTTGAATTGTAAAAGGCCAAAGATCTTTTAATTACAATGGCTAAATTGTGAAGCTAGATTAAAGAGAGAGCTATTAATTGGTAAAGTTTATGCTCTGGTTGCAACAATTTTACAATCTGGGTGACGGAACTACATAGTCTCAATGAATAGACTAAAGGTTTCCACTACTGTATCATTAAGAATAGGCAAGTGATCTAATCCAATAGCCAGTTTTACAAAACCACAACATCTAGAAAAGCTGGTCTCCATTCTTGATTTGATAGAGCTCTATATCCCCTAATAGTTCCAATTTAAGAATCTTATTTGTTAGAGTAAACACCAACAAATACGAAAAATAAACAAAACCAGATCCACATGACATAGAGATTTAATGAGGTTCACACACCGATGTGGTGTGTTGCATCCTCGGGTAGAAAATGTTTCACTATGTAGAAGAAGATTACACCCAAGCAACGGCGAGAAAACTCGCCCTAAAACCCTAGCTTGAAAAACCCCCTAAATTACCATAACTTGCTCAACAAGACGATAGTACATTATATACTCCTCCAAGTCACGGGCCGTCCATTGGATCGCGGTCAATTAGGTCGAACCATACCGCTGGGACGTAGCCCCCGCACCCCCATACGAGATCAGTGATGGGCTTGGGCCCATCGCCCCAACCCCTCTGCTTCCATCACAGATCTCAGAAGACTTCCCATTAAGGTTGCCACCACAGTATGTCGAACCAGGTCAATCTTCAAAACGGGAGAAGAATTCGATACAAAATTAACATTATTGTGTCCCGTGGGACTACACCTCCCTGGCCTCCACTATGTTTGAACCTAAAAAAATGCACTATCTAGTTTGTAGAGCCTAGATTATAAGCATCATAGGCCATGGTTCCGAGTCATTTTTCCTTCTCATCTTTTTTTGATTTATAGCTGGTGGGTGGGTGGCCCATACATTGAAATGATTTTGGACATGGTGGAATTTTGCAGAGTGCTCTGATTATATCTGGAGCTAATACAAGGGCCTGCAGTAGGGTAGGAGGTGGCTACTCCCTGCTAAAACATAAATGGCAAAGAACTGAATAACATTTTGATGGGAATGATGCATGAGACCGGTTACGTGTTAGACTATGTGAACTCTCTCAACTCAAGTTTGGCACGAAACTTGGTGCTAAAGTTGGAACACCCCCCTTCGAGCAATGCTTATTCAAGGCTCGCAGTCTGGGATAAATTGGAATATATTCAGTGTCGCATAACTATTGATGTTACCAATCCATTTTTTTTTAGGTAATTTGTATGTATTAAGGAAAAAGAAAAACCATAAAAACACAGAGAAAGGCAACCCCTACAACCTTCTTTGAGCAGACCAAAAGAAATGAGGAGAGGTCCCTAAATCAAACAGGATAAACCCTGTAGCACAATTTATGTACTATAGAAAGAAAATTTTAGCAATTAGGAAAAGATGTTATGAAGGAGTTAAATAGTCCGGGAGTGAAGAAAATATGGGGCACTTTTCATGCGATGACTCTTCCGCAGAAAGCTTTTCACTACTGGATGGGTCAGGTTTCTAAAGACTCCAGAACCACCATCATCATTCGACTCTAACGCTTCCTCTGAAAAGTCCAAATGTGTACTATCTATATTATCATCTTAATGGATCACCTCCACACTATGGTTCAACTCATCTTGAATGGTCACCTCCTCATTAACAAAATCTGCAATGTCCTTAGCTCCCTTAAAATAAGTCGAATCTTTCTTAGGAATGGTTTCTCCACATTGTTTTAATGAAAGAGGAGGAACAATGGCAATTGGGTGATGTGGTTTGGTAGGCCTCTCAACATCAATCTCTACAACTTCAACATTTCATCAATTCTTGGGTGGATTACTCAATAGGCAGAACTCTCTTCTCGAGATAAGGTTCTAGGGGGCAATGTAGCGAACCATTGCTCCTTCATGTGTTGGTACTTATGAAGAGCCTGTTGAGTCACAGTTGAAACTAAGAGGGGTGAATCAGTGTATCTAATCCTTTTATTTCTTTGACTGTACGTGCTGACGGAGCAATCACTGTAAACACTATAGTTGTTATATACATAGTCGTGCACATTACCTAGCTTCTTGTCATAGGTACTTCCAAGTGTGTATACCCATCCTACAATCCATAAGCACTTCTAAAACGATATAAATATTACAAAGAAATACACCCACATCACGAGTAATTTTTACGAGGTTCGGCAATAAGCCTAAGTCCTTGGAGTAGTATTTGTAAAGGCTTCATATCTACTCTTTCTTAAATGTTCTTACCAAGAGGGTGCTTGGCGCCAATACAGGTAAGAGGGTGCTTACAACCCTTGTTTGATGAATATGAAGATGTCTTGAAGAACCAAGAGAGCAATCTAAGAATCCAAATTTGTCTATAGAACTCACTTGAATATTTAACGTTGCCGTGGAATGTAAGACTTGAATGTTCAAATGTGGACAAGAAAGTGAGAATACCCTTTCTTCTTTATCATTTCTCTTCTCTTCTCTTTCTTCTCTTTTCTTTCCTTTATCCATTTTCATATATTTCTTGCAAATACACCTTCAATGTGGCATCAATAATCTCAACAACCACTTTCAAACTCCTTTGATGGAGCTAACGAAACTCACTTAAAGAATAAAATGCTCCTTTAATGCACACAACTAAGGGTAGTCTTCTTCTCTAGTTTTTGCACCCTTATATCTCTAAATTTTTATTTTCTATATATATTTTATTTTTTTTAAGGGTGATAGAGATCTTCAAAATGAAGAGACTACAACTTGAATCCGCCAATTTGGCAATGTGGTTAAGGAGATTCGTCAATTTGAATTTTGGGCAACCACAATATTATAAATAGAATCTTTTGGGGTGCTTATCATACACTGTGCACCACAGGTTAGCGGTTAAGATCACAACTGTTGGATGAGAATCAATAAAAGGTAAGGTGCATAGTCACTGTTGGATCGTGTTAGAGGGATACAATCTCGGTCGTCAAAGATGCATCATGCTACATATGGCGCTTACGCCCTACAGGTATGCAGAGGACATATCATCAAGTGATTGGTCATAGTGTAGGAGAATATTGTAGATCTTTAGATCAAGTTGAATGAGTGAAAAATACTCCCGATCGTTGAATTGGCTTCAATCTATTGCGGAACCTCAGGACAAATGCGAACTTGTGGATTGGAATCTTCAGTGCTTGAATAGTATACTGGAGTAGCATGGAAGAGGACATCGATAGGTGTTAGCGCAAAATGGTGCCCGCTCTTGGATCCAAATAGAGAGGCGTGGCAGCTTTTGGGCCTTATATCAAGCATCAAACAAACTTCTAAGAAATACCATGAGCTCCTCCTACCAATAGTTTCCTTTCAAAAACTCCCCCTTTCACTCATATCACCAATAGGCCGCCAACTTGTCTTCTTCAAAGTGGTCAGGTGAGAATCTTCCTAACTCCCTCATACGACATCAGAATGTGAAAAAAAAAATTACAATGTGTTCACAACTCAGAACACTACAATCTTTTAGAACAACCCATTGATAGACTTGGCCATAATAAAATGATCAAAAAACCCTTGAACCTTATACTAGTCATATCTTCTTCGCCTAACATTAGATCGAGGCAAATCCAAATTCGTGAGAAAGATTATGACATACTCTACAACTTTCCATAAAATTGACTACCAAAAAAATTCATTTTAAATATAAAAATGCCCCCAAACGTAAATAGGCCAAAATTACCAAAATCGAACTAAAAATTGCACAACAGATACCACTACTGCTCGCAACTCTTCACTTCTTGATCGGACACCTCAGTCCCCCATGGATATTTGTAGCCTCGCTATCGGTTTTGAAGAGTTTTCCAAGTACTCCCTTCTTCCCTTGTAGAAAACTTATGGCCATATCCCCTCTTTACAGGATCAGAGATGGGCTGCCCCCAGAAGGGTTCTTCAAGCTTAATAGTGATACAACTTTCTCTACTAATAGAGCTTCTTGTGGAGTTGGATTTAGTATCAGAAATCACCAGGGGCTCTTCATGTTCACGGTCTCAGAACTTCCATCTCAATTCTCCTTGGCCTCCAAGGTGAAGCTGAGGTTTTTCACATAGGTCTTTTACAAGCTATAGTGGATTGTTTTGATAATTTGGCAGTAGAGTCTCATTGTAAGGAGTTGGTTAGGCTTCTCAATTCCCCCAATTCCCCGTATCATTGTGCATCCACTTATCCAAGATAACCTAGAGAACAAATCATCTACTCATATGAGTAGATGACTTACGTTGGTCTTACTGCCAGTATTTGACAAGTGTCCAACCTCCTTACAGGGAGGTTGCCTTCTATTAAACTAATTTTACTCTATTTTCTTAATCCTTTTTTATCTCCCCTATTTGCAGGGAATTTGAAATTACTTTATTTCTTTAATCCTTTTTTATCTTCCCTATTTGTGGAAATTTTGACGTTAATCAAATTTGTGAAATTGGGTAGTGAATCAATCCAAAATATCTTCCACGTTTCCTTTGCTCTCTCTCTCTCTCTCTCTCTCTCTCTCTCTCTCTCTCTCTCTCTCATTAAGAATTTATATATATATATATATATTCCCAAACTCTAACTTGAGTTGAATTCTTACAAATTTGATTTAGTTACCATTGAGTTGGTTCTACTCCATTTATGGCTGACCACAATGAACTTCATATTGTTATTGTTTCTTGGTTAGCTTTCGATCACATGACACATTTCATGAGCTCTCTAAGTGTTTAGCACAAAGAGGTCACCGCATATCTTTTGTGTCCATGCCAAAAAACATCATCACGCTCTCAAAACGAGTTCAAACCAAAGTCACCAAAGCTATATCTTAGCTTACATTAGGCTTGAATTAAACCATGGTGCTTATTGAGAAAGTCACAAGCTGGACATTAATCCTTGACCCCCTATGTAGCTATTTATGTGAGTTTCCTCTTCAACGAGGTTTAGTCGTTCATAACTTCAAGTTATTATTATGATTTTTTTTTTTGGACAGAAATCATAACTCCAAGATAACCTTCTGATTAAAGAGTTCTTTTTTTTTTTTTGTTAAAAAGAGTAAAAGAAACATATGCGTAGCTTTTGTTAACTCTCTCCAATTTTGTATGGAGTTTTCTTTGTTTTCTTCTTCAGTTATCTCATAAGTGGAATAGTACCTAAGATGATCTTCCTCACTGTAGCTTTCTATTTTTTTTTTGGTATACGAGAATTTCATTCAATTAAAACTAAGAAATACAAAGTAGATAGAGGCATGAAAAACACAAGGCTTATGTACAAAATACCAAAAGCCAGGAATGGAATGTGACCAAGTTGCTTGATATGCCAAAGACAACGGTCTTCTGGGGTAGGGAATAGTTGAAATCAAAAGATTCCCTAACAAACTTTTCGTAAAAATAGCACCAAGCACATACAATATCCTTCATCACGAGGATAGGTATATCCCAAATGGCCAATAGCGTAGCGCATGCAATACACAAAATATCACAGTATGCATATGGCTCAACGTAAGGCCAATAACTGAAAAAATTGACCAGCACCCTATGCTTCCCAAACGTGATGGCCAACACTAAGTAGCCAAATTTTTGTAGACATAGCTTACAGGACATTCAGTTACACAGTCGGTCACAAGACCCACACCATGGGTAAAATAAAAAGGAATAGGAAGCATAGTGAGTATAACCCCACAAATCATGGGCATGGCATTTGGAATGATGGTGACAACATGTTTGGGCCTCACGTTTTGTAAAGTCCACATACCAAAGCACATGACCGTGGCCTAGATACTTTGATCCAGGATGGCTAGGGTATGACTACCAGCTCCATTGCTGACAAAGCCACTGTTGACAAAACCACCGCTGACAAAGCCACCTTTGGTTTCAGCTCCAATGCAAACTCCATCTCCCCAACTTTTGAGCACTTCGGTGTCGCCTACCAATGCCTTGGGTTGAGATCAATCAAGGCCCCAATTGTGGGTGTTTGTGTTGACCCCAGTGGAGGTACCTCTCCCATATCCCTCCTCCCCTTCTTACAGGCAACAACGGACTAGCCTTGAAGCATCTCTTGGATCAGAATGCCTTTGATCAAGGAGTGAGAAAAAGACCCAAGGAGAAACAAATTAGAGGATATCTTCCTCTCTTCCAAAGTCCCAGTAAGTCTAATAACTGTTGCGATAACCAATTTGGAACATTGAGAGGGGGTTAGGACTACGACGAATAGCGCTCAAGATGCATCATCATTGTCGTCATCAGCCGCTTTGTCACCATCATCTATTGGATTGCAAGTTATGGCAAACCCTCATACAAGATAGGTGGGACACGCAAAAAGTCAGAAACAAACCAACACGCACTAATAGCGGAAACTTCACGCACTAATGGTGGAGACTACAACACACAAAAAAGGAAGAAAATCACTAAATCTGAGAGTAAATCAGAGAAATTCAACTTCGATACTCCTCTCCCTCTTCACAATTTCAGATGCAGAGGCACTGTGGCACCTAATCGAAGATGTGTGGTATGGGAAAATTGGAAAAATTTTAAGGATAGTTGAAAAGAAGAAAAAAAGTTAAACAAAGAGAATTAGTCTTTGAATTCCATGAAGGCTTCTTGTTATTGCTTGCATCATGGAAAAAGACAACTTAGAAAAAACATTCATAAGCATGGTTTGAGGAATCAGATCGATATCGGCCAACGTCGATACTAATTGTTCGGAGTCATTTGAAGAAAGATGCAGGTACAGGAGGATGTTTCGTAGTTCTTACATTTTTTTCTAATGGGAGGGAAAAGCTGTGATTCCACTGTAGATTTCCAATCACGGTTTTGTCTCTGTTTCTCCCTATTAGTTTCCCTTTGTTAGGCTATCTTTGATAGTCATTTAAAAAAACGTTTATGGTGTATTTTTTTATGAAAAAAAAAAAAAATGGAATAAAATATTACGTAAAATGATGGATTGATAAAACCTTGTTTCGTTCCAAATACAAAAAAGTGAAAACTACAGTAATCGTTCCTAAAACAGGTTTACCAAACATCATTTTTTTTTTTTTTAAAGCGGCATTTTAGCACAGAAATTGAAAAATCTATTTTTGACACAAAGCATCATTTTTGGAACTGAATGGCTACCAAAAGGGGTAGAATTCCTCTCCATAGAGCCCATGCATGGACCATAGAGTGATCTCACAGCTAAGGTGACCTCGAGACATGTGCTTGGGTCCTACCAACTATGGGATCACTCTATGGTCCATGGGCTCTATGGAGAGGATCCGGATCAAAATGCAGCCTTTGTTTATGTTTTCTATTTTTTATCCTTTATTTGAGAGTGGTGAATCTTCACGAATGTGAATGTACGTGAACGTCCTTGATCCGTGGATATGACATCTATTAAATGAGGCCAGGGAAAATAGATGCCGTATCCATGGATTAGTGACGTTCACGTACATTCGCGTACGTGAAGATTCACCGGACTTCTATTCTTCTTTCTCTTTCCCAACTAAATAATGAATTAAACTCCTAACTAATCAATGAATTAATCTATACTTCCAAAAGAAAAAAAAAAAAAACAGTAATCAATTAATGGTGCTAGAAAGAATTAAGAACTTACCCGGAGCTGGCAGCAAATTTCAACAATCTCAAGTCCAATGGAGTCAATATTCCGATTACGATGATGAACGCAAAGCTGCTGCAGGTTCGGGGTGTCAATTTTGTAACCTTTACCGCATGTTGTGGTACTATCAATAACCAATGTTCTTAGACCCATATCATGAATTTCTATTTCCTTTACTCGTAAAAACTCAATCTTCAAGACCTTTAGATTCCGATCAACAATTTCAAGTCTCTCTAAACCTCCACAATGAAAGAGACTCAAATTCTCTAACAATTCACAGTTGAGGATCATACTATTTAGTATCTTATCAGAGAGAGAAACTGAAACAAGCTTTAATGTCTTGAGATTCAAACAACCTTCAAAAGGAGACCCATCTGATAAAAGATAGTTCTTCAATTCTAACTCATGAAGAGATCTACAACTGAAGATACGAGAAAATGGTAATTGAAGATTCGGCCATGCTGTGCCAATGGATTGTAAGGAAAGCTTGTTGATGCTCATTCTCTTGGAGGTTAGTTCCTTTATCCATGACTGCAACTCTTGGTGCTTTACCTTTTTGATGTAATGGATTATTGAACAACTCTCCATGTTTCCACGATGAGATCTAAAGATATGATGGAATACTTCATTATGGGTTAAAAGTTTTGGATTCTGTAAATCGAAGTTGATGGAAGGAATTGAAATCCATAACTTCTTCCATCTTTTACATAAGATGGTTGTTCTTATTACTTCTTTAATGGGTAGGAAACTGATGATGAAACAAAGAATGGAATCAGGGAGATTGTTGATAAGATCATGCTTTTCTTCTTCTTTTTCTTCTAGTGTGTCTTTCCGTCGCCTCCTAGTATAGACCTTCATCTCTCTTGGGTTGCTCTGTGCTTAAGAAAGAACTTTCTTAAAACCAAGAAACAAAGAAGCGTGCATGAACCTAAAAGTGTGAAACAGCCGTGGGAGTATCGCTTTTGTAGAAGGAGTCTATAGGATCCCTTATTATATAACTTCCCATATAAATTGGACTTTCCATTCACAAAAAGGGTTTCTACAAAAAAAAAAAAAAAGAGTTAATATATTGAATGGTGCAAACGTGGCATTAAGGCTGTTGCCCATAATTAAGGGTGTAAATTGGTTCCAAACCGAGTATTTGATTCGGTTTGGTTTCAATTTTAGTTCTAAGAAGCATGATTTGAGGAATCGGATTAGATCCTTGATTGGTCCAAATGTTTGGCCAATACCATATTGATGGATTGCAATTGGTCAAACAGGTGACTTTAAATATAAAACCAGGACTATTTCTATCCAATCTAAGGGAATCCATATCGATATTTGATGGTATCGGCCTTGACCCCAATCCCATTCCTAATACCAAGTTCTCAAACCATGCTAGGGAGTATTGGTGTAATTAAGAACACGATCAAATCCCATCTCGATTCTGAAAATTAGTATTTATATCAAAACTTTCTGTTTTGGTTCCTATTTGGTTTCCTACATCAATTGGTTTGATTCTTGTACTCGGTTAGTAGTATATATCTAACACTAATATATTAGTATTAATATTGATATACCATAATATATTAGTATTACACGACATTATTATGCTTTAGCATATTGGTACCCAAATTTAGTTCGTTTTGATTTCTAGCTGTCAGTTCCTATGCTGGAACCAAAAAGTAATCAAGTCTGACCTTGGTTCTACTCCCTATTTCAAGATGGTAACCATATTCAATTAGATTTGATTCGATTTCAGTTATTTGGTCTAGAAATGATTTCAGTTCTGAATTAACACCTTTAGTTGTCCATAAGTATAGAGTCTATCGGTTAGTTTGGTTTAGATTCAATGCAGGTTGAGCCAGTTTTGTTGTGAGAATGGTGATATCAAAACCAAGAAGGAAATTTTGGTTTCGACTTAGTTTGGTTTTGATTTCTAACATCAATTTGTAATTTTTTTTTATTTTTTTTTTGAAAATTGGGCTGATTTTGGACTGGTCTTATTGGGATTTGGTTTGCTATACAAATTTATACAAAATCATGCCTGATTTTTTATGAGTTTTAGGCTGATTCGATTTCTCATCATTTTTATTGTAATATGAGTTTTGAACCGATTTTGATTTGATTTTAGATTCATTCAGTTTCCGGTGCAGATCGATCCAATTTTTGGGGTTGTAATAACTCAAACCGAAATAGCCCAATATGACTTCAATTTGGTTCGGTTGGTTTTACTGGTTCGGGATAGATTTTGACACCGCTGCATATGTATATGTAGAATTGCAACCCTAAAAATGATGTAAAAAGTAATGAAAAAAAATAAAAAATAAAAAATACAAAGAACAAGCAATACACACAAATTCACAAGGTTCGGCAAGATTGTCTACATCTTTTGGGAGATGAGATACTACATCACTATCAATGGTGAATATGGTTACAATGCTTGTTCTCACACTTCTCATAATGACTTATAGAGAAAGTAAATCTCACTATAAATATATAGTGAAAAATCATAATATCAGAAAATACAAAATTGCCCTTAGTAAACAAGCCCCAAATAAAAATTTTGAGCGAGGGTATGCCCCCTACACTTTTGCTACGCAGGGGGCCTCCTGCCCCCTTGCAACCCAACGATCTGCTTACCAGTAAATGATACTACCATTGCTTGAGAGGTCTACACCAATACTCTCTTGAATAAGCTATGACAGAATATAAGACATCGTACCCCAACAATATATTGCTTTTTTTTTTTGAAAAGGCAAGAGCAACAGTGACTGATACGCATCGATCTTTATTGATATGAATTCATATCGTATCGATATCGACCAAGACCAATACTGATAACTAAATCCTTTGTAAGAAGTTTACCTATAAAGGAAACCATGAAATACAAGGGATGTACGATGCTCATAACTCAGGTGGAGGCATATTTCACTTTCTCAAAACCCTAACTCGAGTTGCGATAGAAACATAGGCGTTGTGGCTGCAAATGCTAAAAACATAAACAAGGTAAAAATAGAATATTCTTTTCCAGATTAAGGGTTTTAACATGGTTTTAAGTATCGGTGCGTATCGTTCCGTATCAGTAGGCATCGGCACGATACATACCGATACGTATCATGAAAATTTTAAAACCCTTATGTATCGATACGTATCCTACGATATGCACCGATACGCACCGATACACCATCGATACGCACCGATACTCACCGATACTCACCGATACGTACCGATACTCTATGAAAAATTCAAAATTGAAGTGAAATGTACGTTTCGGTATGTATCGGTACGTATCGGTATGTATCGATACGTATCGATGCGTATCGGTATGTATCGACCGATACACACCGATACGTACCGATACGGTCATAAAATGGCCAAAATGAGTAATTTTTTAGAAAAACATAATTTTTTGAGGTGTTTTTGTTCCAAAGTTGCTGCCAACCATTTTTCTCTCTAATTAAAGTGGAAATCAAGGTTGGGAACAAGGATTTTACATTTATGGGACAATTACAAACCTTGGATTCTTAGTGCGATACTCTCAATTTACTGTTTATGCATAATACATGTTATATATAACTTTTTTTAACTATTTTTTTATGCAAATGTGTATAAAAAAGTGTTTCCTATCCATTTATGTGCGTATCTTTAGCGTATCTTAGCGTATCTCCGATACGATACTATACCCTCCGATACGTATCTTAATTTAGGCCGACCGATACGACGACCGATACCGATACTTTAATCCTTGGGTTTTAATGATATCATTTCACACTAAATTTAATAATGATGAGATGAAGTATAAATATTATTTTAATTGGATATTTGGTTGGGTTTTAAGGTCGATTAACACATTTTGACATTGTTTATCCTTCAAGAGAATTTGTTCATTTCACTTTTGTGGTATCCAATTAATGTCATTAGATTGTGGTAACATACACCTATTATATTATCGTGCAGAGTATGAATGGGGTTACGGGTGGAGGGTGCCCACAACTCAGATGGAGGGTATATTTCACTTTTCGAAACCCTAACTTGGATTTTAAGGTCGATTAACACATTTTGACATTATTTATCCTTTTAAGGGAATTTAGGTCATTTCACTTGTGTGGTATCCAATGTCGTTGAGATTGTGATAACATACACCTATTATCTTTTTTTTAGTAGAACATACACCTATTATCGTGCAAAGTATAAATGGGGTTAGGGGTCCGGTGCAAGACACTTTGGCCTCAATCCATTCCTTGGCTCCTCCAGCTGTGCATAGCTGAAGCCTCAACTTGTAACCGGTCTTTTTCTCAATAAGATTTCTCATTACCGAAAAAAAAAAATGGGATTAAGGGTGGAGCATGCCCACAACTCAGATGGAGGGTATGTTTCACTTTTCAAAACCCTAACTTGAGTTGTAGTTGAAAGGGGGTATTGAGACTCTCCAGTAACTTCAAAACTTGTTTCAAAACGTGGGAAAAAAAATTTATTTATAGAACTAGATGGTTCCTTTCTTTAGTCTCTCACCTGTGGGGAGGATTGGGTTGGCATAAGCCTAGTGGGGTTAGGTTGGCCCAATCGTTATGAATGCAAGTCATTACTGGTGAATTGCATTACTTTGCAGATTATGATTGCTTTTTTTCATCTCTTATGAAGACCAGAAAAAATACTGGTTTGACTACTAGACCTGCTTGATCATTCCAAAAGCTTCAACAATTTTGTAGGATCGTGTCTTCCCTTTAATCCGAAAACACTAATTAGGTTTAATTTACATATATATCGGAGTCAGGGCATGAACTTAATTAAGTCTTGATTGAACCCAACTTCCAACACTGCAAAGTAACTAACATCAAAGGACAAGTAGTGCAGAACATTTAACTTTAGGTATAAAAAAACTATCCAAAAGTGTAACGTATGCTTAGACACAAGGGAAAGTGAAATCAGGCTGTGAAAAGATGTCCATGTCTCGACTTCACTTCCCCATGTGTCTAGGCATATGCAACACTATCGGGTAGGTTCGTTCTCTCTTTAACTTTTTTAAGGTTTGTAATGTGACTTATTTTTTACTTTGTAACCTCTGTCTAGTCCTCTTTTAACATCAATGTCAAAAGAGTTACTTACATCGATTAAAGAAAATTTTTGGTCATTTTAGGTTACATATATCTAATAATTTTATACCAACTTCATATTGAATTTAAGTTCTATGAAGTGGATAAATAATCAGATCTCTGACCCATTTCATTTCTTGCTGGCTTTGGGACGCTCAACCACTGCGTGTGGCTAATAATTAATATTATACTCATTTAAAATATTGTGCCGAACGGTCTTCAATTTATTTATTTATTATTATTATTTTTTTTAGGCTCTGTTTGGTTACAAGAGGAATTGAAGGAAAGTGAGGTGAAGTGAAATTTTCAAACTTAGTAATGAAATTTTTGTAATCGTTACCCCACATTATAGATGACCTAATCAGGCACATCCAAGACTCAGTCCTGTAGTATATGCTATTTGCAGATGATATCGTGCTGATAGATGAAACAATGGATGGGATTAATACTAAACTGGAGCTATGGAGATCAAACTTGGAATCAAGAGGTTTTAAGTTAAGCACAACGAAGACAAAATATATGATGTGCCCTTTCAGTCAATCTTGAGGAGAGGAGGGAGTGGTGAAGCTTGAGGAACAAGAACTACCTCGGAGGGAATGTTTTAGATATTTGCGGGCTATCATTGATAAAGAGGGAGATATAGAGGATGATATTGCTCATAGGATTAAAGTGGGGTGGATGAAGTGGAGAGGAGCGTCAGGAGTATTATATGACAAAAGAATACCTATTAAACTCAAAGGAAAATTCCACAAGACAGTTATACGACCGGCTATGATGTATGGAGGAGAATGTTGGGCAACCAAAAAGAGTAATGTGAACAAATTGAGTATAGTGAAAATGAGAATGTTGAGAGGTATGTGTGGGAATACCAGGATAGATAGGGTAAGGAATGCGAATATTAGATATGAAGTGAGTGTTGTACCGATCCATGACAAACTCCACGAGAGTCGATTGAAGTGGTATGGCCATGTCCAACGGAGACCTATGGAGGCCCCAGTTTGGAAGAATGACCAGATTTATTGGGAAGGCACTAGAAAAAGTAAGGGCAGACCTAAAATGACTATTAATGAGGTGGTCCGAAAATATATGCAAATTTTAGGACTAAACCCTAATATGACTTCGGATAGAGTTCTGTGGAGGACACGAACATGAGTTGCTAACCCCCTATAAGGGATGTTTTTCCATGATGCTTATCTATATTCTACAATACCCCCTAAAGTTACCCCCATATTCTCTCCTTTTAACTCAACTTCTATGCTTCTTTACTTTCTATTATTTTACCGGATTAGATCCATGTGACCGACCCCATTCAGTTGGGATAATGCTATGTTTTTTGTTGTTGTTGTTGTTATTACCCCACATGATTATGTCATTATATTCCAAATCATTCCATATTTGGTTAATAAATTTCACTTTGCATCTATGTCCCTTCGAGTTGAAAAGTAAAATAAAAGTTACATCTAAAAAGTATCATTACTAAATATTATAAGAAATTTAAGTAGTTTATACAATCATGTTGGTTAATGATTACAAAAGTTTCGTTTTAGTTTTAAAATTTTTCACTTCCCTTCCCTTCCCTTTAGTTTCTCTTGCAACCAAACGGAACTTGAACAAACGCCAATGCAATGGAAATATACAATAACAGATATAAGAGTTGCTTAAGGTATTTCCAAGTATATATGAGCAGTCTTTCTGTAAAATATGAATTTGAAATGGTAATGTGAGAGAAGTTTACAGCATTGACACTTCCTTTTGTAATTTGTATACAATACAGGGGTTAACAAACAATATTATTAGAAGCTTTGATGCAATCCAATGTCACAAACTATATCACCCATCACCCCAATGAAGAATGCTTCAGTCTGTATCATCAATTTTAAGAAAACCAATCTTATAGCTGAGAAAGAAAACCCAGGAAAGGAAAAAACAATCCCATGTTAGTTGGAAAGAGCCCTTGAGATTGTTTTTAGATCAAGGGACATTCACTTCCTTTTGGTTGGCTGTTAGAGTAATCAGTCCATCAGTGGGCATGGTGGGGTAATTACCTAAAATCACTTTTTGCTTATGCATATAATTCCATTTGTCTTGAAACAGATAAAGGAATCCAATGAAGGATATCTCAGCAGTGAAGAGTGAAGTCCAAAGCCTTGTACTTCTCAATGTCTTCTTCTGGTAAGCTTGTAACCCAGTATATATGTTGATGATCCCCAAAGTAGTAACTCCAGTTCCAAGTGCCCAGTGAGCTATATACCACTTACTTCTTCCTTTAGTCCCTCTGTACAAAGAAAGAAGAACTTAAAAAAATAAATAAATAAATAAAGAGAAAAATAAAACCTCTCTCTCTCTCTCTCTCTCTCAATTTACCTTTGAGGCCTGAAAAGGCCAATTAAGACTTGTACCCAAATCACGCCATAAAGAGCTAAGCCAATCCTTTGATGGTTGTTACTAAAGGAGTTCTCAAAATTTTTGATGGACAAGACTGCTCCTGCTGTGGCAAGGAGTACTGATAGTATCTGTTACATGGAAATTATAAACAAAGTCCATTAGTCTATCAGGATAAAACCATTAATTTCTCCAAAATGTCTTGAAGACTTCTTTACTTTGCCAAACCTCTGTTTAAAGGTATTCTCAGCTGTCTGGCCTTGTATTACTGTAGAGGCTATTCTACTTGATATTAGTTGAATACATTGAAACCATCTAACAGTATAGGTTTCATAGAACGGAATTTTTCTTTTCTTTTATTTCCATAGATTTATCATTCTCTAGAATTTAATAAATATAGAACTCTTCAAACTTTACCCAAAAAAAAAAAAAAAGGAAACTCTTCAAACTTAACTAGTGTGAAATACAGTTCATCCATGCATTTTATATATTAAAAAGAAAAAAAAAAGAGAAATGATACATTTTATAAATCAGTAATGATCACTTTTATATTAATTACTTGCAAATGAAGCTTTCATAATTTGTGACTGGAGGCCAAGCAATGTGGAAACCTAGACACAGCCAAACTCAATAGTGGAATAATTCCTTGGTAAGATTGCAGGGAAGAGACTAAAATTTTCTATTCAAAAAGAACTTTTCTTTTCCTCTTCATATTTATTAAAATTACTAGTAGGCTACTAATATAATAAACAATGTTAGAAAGGCATTGATGATCACATTATATTACTACAGGACCACTAAAAAGATCAAGTAATGAAAGGAAAAAGAAAGTGAATTACATAGTAGTTGATTCTTCGTCGCGATTGTGAAAGTAACAGAAGAACAGAGGAAGAGGTGTACTCACCTGCAAAATTGCATGGAAATAGAAGATAACCTTAAGCCTTCTCCCACATTCCAAACTATTGGACATTCTGATGATAAGTATACCAACAGGCATTATGAATCCCATTGAAGCCCAAAGGAGGAAGCCATGGACTATAATTTCGAAGGAAAGTTCACTGCTTAACTGTAAATATAACAGAAAATACTGTCAACTTCATTGGCTATAATTCCTTCAACTCACACAGATACTTTACTCATTTTCTAGATTAAGAAACTCATAATCACATTCAACACAAATGATTTCTGTAACCAACTAGAGAGAGAGAGAGAGAGAGAGAGAACAGAGGAGACCAACTGACTATAATACCTTTTGGATGTTCTGAGCCTCTCTCTTGTGATTCTTCACTGGTTTCTCCTCATGGCTAGATGAGCTCACAGATGGTAGAAGAGCAAGAGCAACAAAAGTGGCAGCAACAGTGAGAAAATCTAGCTTCTGAAAGATTTTCATTTTTCAAATCAACAGAGAACTCCTTGCATGCTTTTCTTTGAGTGAATTGTGATAATGGAGACTAGTCCAGACCCAGGATTGAAACAATCTTCTAAACTTATAAACTACTTTTCAAAGGACAAATATCCTCAATGAAATGGACTTCTTTAAGTAAATAACACTAACCCATATGGTGAATTCGTTCTCTCTCTTTCTCTCTCTCTCTCTCTCTCTCTTTCTCTCTCTCTCTCACAAAGAGGAAAAGGACTTTGGTATTTAATCCTCCTTTCTCAATACATAAGCAATACCCATTTTCAATACTTTCAGTCTGGAAAGTAAGCAAACCTTCATGCGTCCAGAAACTGCATTTGCCTTCTATTAAAAGAAGACAAAGTGGGTCATTTTTAGTGAATATTAAAAGGGAAATAGTAGTATTCTAGTCTTGGATGAACACACTGTGGTCTGTGGGTCTTGATTTGAACATGACAAAGAAGTTGTGGGTGTATCTAGTAGTTTCAACCATGTGGGCCTCAGTATAACAGGTTTCTTGGGTTTCATGGAGCGAAAGGTGGAGTTTCAGAAAGCATAAAAGAGTAGACTTTTGGAAGGGACACAGATATTTGAAAATGGAATGTAGAGTTTGGAAGTAAACGCTTTATCTTCTATATTCCCACTTCCACTGATCCACAAGCTTACCTTATACACAAGGCTCCCAGCACTAAGGGTCTGTGGAGGGTCATAATGTAGGCAGTCTTACTCCCGCTTTGCGAAGAGGCTGTTTTCGATTTGAGCCCACAACCACTAGGTCGTAATGGAACAACCTTACTATTGCTCTGAGACACGCCCTCCAACGATAATTGAAGTGCCCAACTTGGTGAATAGAATACACATTGCATGACGATGGTAGTGCAGCTTCTCATGAGTCTGGACCCTTCACATGTTCTGCATTGGACAGTTGGACCAACAACCAATTATATGAATGGTATGATTTCCTACATCAATTACCTGGATCAAGTGTACCTTTCCTTAGGGGGTAGATTGTGTTGATTTGTGATTTGTTAGAAATGGGTTATCATCAATGGGTACTATTTCTTTGATGTAACTCAAGCTAAAAGCAGACTACTTAAACACCCATTTATTATATCATACAACATAATGAACAGGCTTAGTTTCTATGGGCAATATGATACAAATGGACATAGACAACTTAGCTCTTGCAAATTCTTGTAGTGATGTGGGGTTAGAGAGAGAGAGAGAGAGAGAGAGCTGCAAGTCCTGCATGTAATCAAATACTGCCCTTAATTTGTTGACAGTTATGATGATTTGGATCCTAAAGATTTCACATGTATGGAAATATTATGCATGTTATAAATCTTTTGGGGAGAGAGGGTGAAGAGTAATAGATGGGGATTGGGTTCCTGCTCTGATATATTCCATTTGAACATTGGTTGAAGCCTGTTTGTTATCTCTGGATTGGTATGATTATAAGTTATCATCATCAGTATCATTATTTTTGAGATGGGAGCTTGGGATCTTGGTCTATATATATGTGAGGCAATTTCTTGAACTTCTGTGTATGGGATGATGAGTTGAGTACTTGCATCAATTGTATTAACTGTATTAGCTTACTATAACAAAATTAAGATCCATTGTAAGGTGATCACAATCAGTACTGTCAATGGTAGGGTCGACATCATCCTTAGCCCAACACATGAACCAAATTGTTGTTGAGATGTCACATGTGTGATTCCAACAGTGATGACCTACATGAAATCATGAGATTGATTGAATAATTCATTAGTTAGAAGATAATAACAATAGGAAAAAAGAAATTAAATTTATTCCCTACCACTTTCTCTCTTGTTCTACTGTTGGATGTTTAACTGACTTTGAAAAAAAAATGAAGGAAGACCAAAAAACTCTTTACATTGGCTGATTCTTTCTTTTAAGGATGTTTTTTAACCATATCAAGTGAGAAAAAATTGAAAAATATTTCTGATCAAGATTATCAAGTCGTCCCTTTAAAAATAATGATGAATGGAATGATCTCTAACAACCCCCAATTTAAAAACGGGAGAGATATTGATAGGGTATGTTGGTAGCTTTTGCTTTTTAGACTCTATGACCACCTGGCCATAAGTAATTATTATTACTATTGCTTTCTTTCCAGCAATGACAATGAAATAACATGATGACAGTGAAGGGTTTAAAACTGTTAATTATTTAGTGATGAATGAATATTCCTATTACCATATATATATATATATATATATATATCGGCCATGGTTCAAAACTTACCTTCCTTGACCAATCGATTTACTATAATGGGTGGCAGACCCACTAACAATTTTTTTAGAGGTAAGAACAGAGCCACTAACTATAATATATGTCATTTATATATCTCATATGTTTCAGTTAATGTTATCATTTTATATGCAGTTTACACATATTAAGTATATAACTTCTTGTCATCAAAGTAGTGAAGTAAAAACTTGTAACTTTCTTTTATTTTTTTTATTTTCAAATATTATTAAATAAATTATTTGAAACAAAAATAAAAAAGAGTTTTTAAGAAATTAAAGATTACTTATAATAATATTTATATGAAACCAACAAATTATAGGATCTATCACTACTGGGGAATAAAATGTTATACTAAGAGGGAAAAAATAGTAAAGTTAATTTTTTTTCCCCCATTAACGAGGGTTACAACAAGATTTTCCCCTTAATTATTGTTATGCAAGTGGTAGGAACCTTTCCAAGGAAACTGAACTTAATAATAACCTCCCTTATATATTTGTAGTGGTGGTGAAGGAGGAGGAGGAAGGAAGAGGAAGCTACCTTAAATCCTTTGAATTCATAAATTTGACCATTAAAATATAAAAATTTATTTTGAATGGTTAAAAAACAAAAAATAGATTTGCCATGTAGTACTTCACCTGACACCCAAATTTGTTGCATTTGTAGTTGGCTTCTACATATTCTTCCTTTGTTGTTTTGCTTCTCAGTCTCTGCACTGGTGAAACAAATTACAATTTTTCAAGCGTCACGAAAATCTTGATATGGAGCCTTATGACTCCATACGATCAAAATTTTAGGCATTTTTTGATGAATTTGTACCCCTGAATTCTTAATAATATAGGGTTTTGCAGATGATTGTAGACATCTCATTCTATCACCCCAGAGGTTTTTTTGACGAAGGAGCATCCCTTGAGGCATAGGGTCTTGCATCTATAGATTTGGGGATTCCCCCAAACTTCTTGACAAGTCTACAAGTGGAAAATTTGATAAAAAAGAAATTGTTTAATTCAAAAAGCTGTTGGTATGACCGAATGACAAATTATTTTGTTATAGCAAGTTTGATATAGAAATGAGCTCATTTGCCCCTTAATTAGGAGAATATTCCATTTTTTATGAGTAGGATTTATGCTAGAGCCAATCTCTACTGGTCAGTTCATCCATAGTTTTCATTCCAAGTTAGAATATATGAAATATGCGAAAAATGACTCTTGAATTATTCAATTCGAACATACGAAAGCCTAAGATATAGGCATCTTAAGGTTCTAAAACAACACTAGATGGATATGGCCTAGCTTAGATCTTCTTGGAATTAACAAAAGAAGCTAAAATTAAGGAGCATAGATAAAGACATCATTAAGATATTGTCCATATTCTAGCAAAAAAAAAAGATATTGTCCATATGTCTTATCACTAGTAGATGCATCATAAGCTATAAGGAACATAAAATTCAGAACTAGACGATTACCCGCCTCTTTGTAATGGGAGGTGATGGAAGTTGATAATTCTTAGATCTTAGAGAAAGTGGAAAAATGTAGTAGGGGCCATGCACCCTTAGTTGGTTGTGGAATAAGATAAAGTAACTCCTGATCTGAGAACCAAACTTTATTTATGTTCCACCTTTTTGGTAATTGTCCTCTTCATTCCTTTCAGCATAGTTCTATTTCCACTGCCTCTCTTTGATGATGCTCGTACTTGATGACTATGAACCTGACTAGGTTCATTCCTTTTCTCCCAAGGGACCTTTTGGACATGATAAAATTATCTACTTTTTTTATTGGCCAAGTGGTGTTGGCTCCCTTTTGCCCCATTGATGAGAAACCAACTCATGGGATGCAAATTTAATGATTTGGATGAGTTGTGTGACCCTGGGGCATTCTAAGGGATATGTAGTTCTTCCTAAATCTATAAATACAAGATTTATGGAGGTTTTCCTTGGCTAGACCGAGCTAGATATCAATAGAGGAAGTCAAGAAACCCTAGAGTAAGTGGCTTCTCGAGTCAAGAATGGTCTTCAACCCCTTATCCACATCAGTCCTCAATAAGGTAAGCATTTGAACTCATCTTTTTGGTTATTTACATTCTATTATTTTCTTCTTCTTCCTTTCTTGGTTTTGCATACCCCAAAGGATGTGTGATCCCATCTCTCTAGGTAGTGGGTTTTTTTTTTTTTTTTACCAAGGTGTCAGGGCCAGCTTACGTGCACCTCGACTAATTCGCAGGGAGACTAGCATAGCAACCCACCGCCATGATCTCTACTTAAATCATAAATGCATAGATAGGGAATCAAAGCTGGGACCGTGCGCCTATCCACACAACTCTCAAGGTAGTGGTTAAGCAACCATTTTTTTTTTTGTTTTGATGCATTGTATCATCTTATTTTATATTCTTTGATTATGCATGTTGTTTCCTTATCTTTTCCTTCTTGCATCCTTAGTCTAGGTTTTACATATTTCATGATTATGTCATCTTTTCTTCTCTCCTTTTTCACGATGTTTTGCATGTTATAGACTTCTTTATATGTTTTATCTAGATATGGTATAATCTTTCCATGGATAATATTTTCCTCTTTAGCATACATCATTTTTCTTCTCAACATCTATGAGGTATGTTTTAGGTTTAGTGTCAAGTGTATTGTTTTTCTCCTCTCCATGACATCTTCATGATGTTGATCTTTTTATATATTTGCTCCATAGTGCTATGTCATGATTCTATTATGGGTTAATCTTTATTTACTCTTTATATTATATTGTTCATGTCTTTATGGAGATATATAGGGTTCATGTCTGTCCATGTTGTGTTTATTTCTCATTGTTAGCTCTAGTTTTTTTCCGTTCATATATCATTATATATTTCATGCATGAATGTTTTCCTTTTTTTTT
>NC_056567.1:2905737-2926613 GCF_013358625.1 Macadamia integrifolia | reverse complement strand
AAAAAAAAAAGGTGAAGTGAAGAACACATGGAGGTCCCGGGTGCCATCAACGGTTCTCAGCTATAAACTTGATACATAGTGGCGTAAACATCTTAATGGAAAAACAAATATAAATACGAAACCACTATATTTTAGATATAGGAGAAAAATGATAAATTAAAGTAGCATATATACCTATGAGCAACATGTTAGTTGATCCCCTCACGAAGGGAGTTCATGCAAAAACCTACATCAAACATGTGAGAGCAACCTAAGTTTGAATGAAAATGAACGTTCAAAATATTAATGGGATTTAGAACAGTCTAAGTCTTAATACCAAAAAACGAAAAAAGCCACGGTATCGTAAGCCCCGTTCAGTTATAATCCATTTGGATTCGAGTGAATAACTGTGAGACGTTGGCCAAGCAAACTCCGGGGAAATCCAAGGGCTCCACACTTGTCTCGGCCCCATCCCACGAAGAGAAAGGACTTCCCCCTCTGAAGTAGTACTCTGTTTAAAGAGATGCATTTCTGCGCTAATTGGCCCGGGGACTTTCCTGCTTCCAAAGAACCGCTCACTCCGACCCGTGACTAGCTGGTTAAAAGTTGCAATACTTCCTTACTAAAACACAAAGGAGATTTTAAAATGATATCGATGTGGTACTAAAGTTTTAGAGGGAAAATAGCCAAATACCTCCATCGTCCCCCAAGTCCCAAACCCCCCAAAAAGACTAATGTGGTTCCTGAATCTAATACTGCACATCTCAGATGCAACTTCTGACTATCATGATCCATTTCAACCTGTTCCAAGTATGAAAACCTTGAGGACATGTTTTAGATGATTAATGGCAGGAATAATCCATAATTCGTTCCACCAAAACTCTCAGAATTCAAAGCTTTGTACACAAGAACTACATCCAGATTGTGCATGAATATCTATCCTCTTGACCATTTCCCAGACATTGGTTCTGCATCTGAAAACACAGTTTTGAGCTCATCAATCCATCCTGGAAGCTTGAAAATATGGCTGCGCTTTCATGACTCCACATAATATTTCTAGTTTATGTATCGCAATCAGGATCTCCCTTTCCTTAGATAATTTTGAGTAGGAAATAAACAATAAAAAAAATCAGAATCATATTGGCAGCCTATGCTGTTGATCCTTTTGGACAAAAAACATTTCAATTGCTGGCTAATGAACATTTCAATATCATTTTTCAGTTAAATAAATCAAAACCTGGAAGTTTCATTGACACTGCAAGGGATGTAACAAGAAGAATTTTTATTACTAATAATGTAAACCAGGAGAGACATGTAAAACCCGGCTGGATTGAAATAGACTAAACTAGCATATTGGCAAAAATGTAAAATACATAGGGAAGTTAATAAGGGAAACTCATGGCAGCCGAGGATTTCATAATTTGGTTTAAGCTTTTGCCTTCAAGCTTGGATAGGCCGTATTCTCATACTTTCCATCCCACCTGAAATCAGTTTAGGTAAACAACTAGAGAAATTAATATATGAAGCAAAAAAGGAGAGGGCAAGTTAAGAAACGGAAACTCATAACGAGACTGACCTGCATTCTTTGTTGGCTGGAATCTGGAGCTCAAGCTCTTCTTTGAATGGCTGGAAAACTAGGTCCACTTTCTCACTATCCACTCCATCAAGACTTGGTGGGTCCCACTACAACAGCTTGTAAATTAGAAAAAACACACATACATAGAAAGAGAGAGAGAGGGAGTGGTACCTTCGGGGAATTATCTTTGTCAACGGTCACAGCTCTGATACCCTTTTCAAAACAAAAACAACAAACAGTAATCAGTCGTTGCAGAACAATATGTATTGCCAAAATAGATTATTGTTGGCTATATTATTTTTTTCCTGTAAGTCCAATAATTATATTTATTACCTCATAGACATCACCAGATATTTTGGCTCTCAGTATGTTGACTGTGAGTCTAAATTCCCTCTTCAGACATTCAGCCAAACTTTGCTTCCTTCCCTCGCAAATCTGGAAAGAATGATGAAATGAAACTGAAGATAAGGACGCTGGAAAATGCAGAAAAATAACCGAGAAATACAAAGTAGACCTGGAAAACCATATGATTCCCATCAAGAAAATCACAATTTATTTGGTCAAGACAAAATAATAAATTAACTATCCAAAGTTTAAAACTGAAACCTAAAAAAATAACAGTGAGGAAGGATAAAGTGCAGCAACCATACTGATCTAAATGTTATTTTCAATCCTGTTGGAGAAGACCTTTTCAAACCCTTGACCACTGGATGAATCCATTCATTTCCCCCAACACTTCCCTCAGTTTCCTGAACAACAAAATCAATGGAAACAATATGCTTCAGTAAAGGTAATGGTACAAAATTCCATTAGACACCTTAATGTCACACACACACACACACACACACAAACACAAAATTCTATTATGGGTGCCTACAAGCAGCAAAGAGGCCAAGTTTTTCCTCTGGAGTTTAGACAGACAGGTCAATCACTCTGCTTGTACATGATTCTCAGAGATGGCAGCCAGGGATTCTTCCATGTGTTTCTAACCACACTTCCCATGTGGCAACAGTCACCTTTACTTCTAGTAGGTTTAAGACAGTTCGAGGGCAATTGCCCAGTTGGTGAAGGTGATGCAGCTCAGAACATGCACAGGAAAAGTCCCAAGGAGGCCCATGGTTCTGATGGCTCTGGTTATGGTTCAAACTAGAATTAGTCCTAGATTTTGTGAACCAGTTTTAGTTGCTAACTTATGACTACTTAATAGCTATTAATTTTGTGTTTCTTTCTTTTTTGTGTTAAAGCAACTAGATCTTCCTTCCAGAAAGTTGCTATTTTTTTAGTATTACTATTTTATAAGCTACTAATAGCTAAGACTTATGTGGAGTACATATGTGGATATAATTAAGGACATGTATGAGGGTGTGGCGACTAGAGTGAGATATGTGGAAGGTCAACACAAGGAAATCCCAATTTTGATTGGGCTACATCAAGGATTGGCCTTAAGCCCCTATTTGTTCGCATTTGTCATAGATGAGTTATCCAAGAGCATTCTAGATGAGGTCCCCTGCTGTATGCTCTTTGCTGATGACATCGTTTTAGTGGATGAGACTAAAGCAGGGACTAACGCTAAGTTGGAACTATGGAGGTCTACTTTGAAAACATGAGATTTTAAGATTAGCAGATCGAAGACAGAGTATATGATGCGTAATTTTAGCAACTCTATGATGGATAATGAAATGGTGAAAATCAAGGAGAAAGAGATACCACAAAGTGACTACTTTTGATATCTGACTATAAGCAAAGAATGTAGCATAGAGGATGATGCTTTACAAAGAATTAAAGTGGGATGGATGAAGTGGAGAGGTGCGTCCAGAGTGTTGTTTGACAGGCGCATACCCTTAAAGATTAAAGGACAATTCTATAGGACTAGTGTATGACCAGCCATGATGTATGGAACGGAATGTTGGGCAGTTAAGAAATGTCATTTAGAGAAGCTATGTGTAGCTGAGATGAGGATGTTATGATGGATGTGAGGAAAAACTAGGAAAGATAAAGTAAAGAATGACCATATTAGAAAGGATTTGGGAGTTGCCTAGATCAACGACAAGCTCTATGAAAGTCATTTAAGGTGGTATGGCGATGTTCAAAGGTGGCCTGAGGATGCCCCAATAAGGAGGAGTGATCGGATTCATATTGAAGGAGCTAAAAGAGCTAGGGACAAGCCTAAAATGACCATAGGCAAAGTGGTGAGGAATGACATGCTTAGTCTTAGTCTTGCCCCAAGTATGACCTCGGATAGAGCCTACTGGGGGGCAAAGATCCATGTTGCTGACCCCATCTAGCTATGACTATCCTAACTTGTTGGGTTGTGCCTCTTGCCCATTACTCTCTTCCCATCTTTTAACTTATTTCTCATCCTTTTTTTATTTTTTTCTCTTCCTTCACCTTTTTGTTCGGACTTTTTTTTCCTACTTTGTTTTGTATGGATCCATGTAGCCGACCCCATTAAGTTGGGATAAGGCTGAGTTTGTTGTTATTGTTAGTAGCTAAGACTTACTATTCATGTAAACCAGCTTCAATATTATACATACAACAGAAGGAAGACACTCCCATCAGTTTTGGCTATTCAGTGATTGAGTTCTGTTTGTGAGATGCATGTTATTGTGGTGATTCAGCAGCAAACCCAAGTTGGTGAAGCCTCCTGCAGGCCTTTGTGGTTAAGCCTGGTCATATCCCTTCTCCTTTCTTCCCTTCATCTTTTATTCTGTTTCAGTAACCTAAAACAGTGCATGTGTGGAAGGTTCTTAAGGTATACTGTAGCACTGTTCTAAGGCTGGACTACAGATATTTCCTCTCTTTTTATTGGTTTTATTTCAGTTATTAATTCAGTTTCTTACCAGTCTATTTCTCTGTTTCTGTCCCTGACTCAGGTTTCCTTCAAAATTTCCTCATCCATCTCTTGGATTGGGCCCAAGTCTTGATAAGCTTTACTCTCTATTAGGACTACACTTAACTAGAACTGGAGAAACATCAGACCGAAGATTTGACAAGTCATAATTGGAAGGAAATCACTAATTTCTGGTTTTTTATAGTTTCTGTTTATGTCCACACATGTTTCTCCTAGTCTAACCATCAGTTTGCCTTGATATTTTAGACACATAACCCACCCATAGGATCTCCATTCGTGGATTGAGAGAAATAATCCTGTCAATTTTCTGCCTCATGTTCTCAATTTCAGTTCACTGTGGTTCTAGTTTTCCAATGAACTTTCAGTTTTTTTTTTTTTTTCTCTCTTCAGCCCATGGATTTAGTTCTCGGTATCGGTCTCTCGGATCGGTATCAGAGAGGATCAGTGGGCATCAGTCACTTTTGCCCCTTGTTTTTCAGAAATGTTTTTTTACTGTTTTACCCCTGAAATGATACGGGTAACCGATCTGGATCGGTCAAGGATCGGGGATCGTTCTCAGCCGATACCGATACGATACGGACGATATGATACCGATACTTGAAACCATGCTTCAGCATAATAACCTCATCAGAAAGTCTGGGTAGGTTAATACCTTACTGGGTTCAAAGAAAATAGAAAAAAAAAACTATAAATGATGCAATAAAATCACGCAACTGAGCTTATTTTAGTGAAAATAAGCCTTGGGTTGGGTTTTCTACTTGTTGGGCCTTTGGTCCAATGGGTTTTCATACTTTAATGGACCTAAAATAAAGGTAGAACCAAGGAATATGGGATTTATTTTATCAGTTGGAGTCCTAGTTAGAGTAGGAGTTATTTTAAGTATTTTATTGGCCAATTAAGTAGCTAGTTTGATTACTAGTTGGTCTAGGCTATTTCTAGTCATGTTTTGAGTCATATTTTGAGAGTTTTCATCTATCAATGTAGCCAGCCATTCATAGACACGAAATTAAGACATAAAAGCTTCGTTGGTTGCCTCCGGCGGGATGCAAAAGTGTTTACTCAGTGGATTCTGAGTGTTACTTCTGTGGATTCAGAACTGGGCCTGTGATGGATTCCAAGCCTGCAATCAGGTGGATTCCTGATTGGTTATCTCTATCTCCTTTCTTTTTTCTCCATCAAAACATATCATATTCTGAATTTTCTAAACCTTTGATTACCTGTTTCTTGTCTTCTTTTAGTTCTGTTCTGCTTTCTTAATATTATTCTATTAGTATAATTTCTCAAAAAAAAAAAAACTTCTGATATTCTGGTTCTCGTTCTAGATTTAATAATGTTTTCACATATGAGATTTCCCATTGATTTCAGTTTTCCTAATTGCATCAATTACTTCAAATCTCAATTTTCAAGTTCTGATTTCACACTTCTATTAAGGATGCTATTTGTTGATAATCTCTTATATACTTTAGAGAATACGATTGCTGTTTTTTATGCCTTTGAATTCCTGCAATCAATTTCTGCTTCTAGATTGTATTTCAGTTTCCTACTTAAAGAAGGAAACCTGGAAAACTTCATATCTGGTCCTGGGATTCGTCTCATATTTTACTATTTCATCCTCCCAGTTAAACTAGTCATTTGATCTGAATATCAGCCACATTAGACCTGTTTTTACTGTATTTCCTGGAGTTTCTGTTGCTGGTTTGGTTCCTAACTTTCATTCTGGTTTTCATTGAGCTTTCTTAATCATAAACCCTTAGGACCCTATAAAACAGATTAACAAATAATCTAGGCCTTAAGTATAGGTCATGTTTTGTATAGCCTGACCCTGCCATTGGTCTTACCAAATGAACCTGAACCTGATTTAAGCCCATTTAGGCCTCACCAAAACCACCCCATTACTATCCCTACTCCCTACACCAGAAAAGGAAGGGCAAAATAATGAAGAGAGGAGAGCGATTCTGTCTTTTTCAAATTTTCCAGACAAGCTTAACGAGGTTGAAAGAAGTGACAATGGAAACTCACAAATGAATATATAATTTCCTCAATGGACTCCTTACAGAAGCACTTGTCAATTATTGACTGCCTGCAGAAAACAAGACAAAACAGTGAATTCCAATACACTGATGCGGCAAAGATACATTTCATCAGTTCATATCCATACTTGTTTAAGATACTATCTTCATCAGGTTGAACATCAACAGAGAATTCTTCAATGACTGATTTAACAGAATTCTTGTCACCAGAGTTCAAGCTAATCAAACACTTCTCAAGATCAGGTAATTTCTGAGACCAACAGAAAACCCCATGATATGTAAGATTTGAATTTCCGTAAATGCAAACAGTATAGAACTATAAATGATGCGGGCACAAAGATAAAAGACAAAGTGATGCAGATCAAAGCTTGAAGAAGAGGACAAAAACAAGAGTCAGAAAATACTGTTGACAAAACAATTTTCACATGAACAGTATTTTGGGTCCATTATCTCCTAATTTAGTTCCCTTTTGTTAGGTTTTGTGAGGAGATTTAGTTCTATTTGGTTCCTTTAGTATTAGTAAAGTAGTTTCTATTTTTATAACTTAGATTACTTTCCTTTTGAGTTCAATTGTTAGTTTCCAATTTGGTGAACCTTGGTTAGCAAGTTAGACACAAATTAGAAAGTCTTATTTCAGTCCATTAGTTTCTTTTTTTGTTGTCTTTATGACCAAACAATGTAAGGCTATTTAAAACCCATCAATTATAATGAAAAGACAGATATGAGTTAAACAAAAAAGATAGATTACTCTGTTATGCTGTAGGATGCAGTTGGATGAGATCCCTAAACCAAATGGGTGAGATGCCCATTCACTAATTCTTCTCCAGCCGTCTCAACCCCTCCATCGATTCTCTTTCTTTTCTTTATTTTCCTCTTTATTTGTGTGTTGTGAGAGAGTGATTTGAGTGTCAGTAGAAGATTTATTGAAGCCTAGAAGACCAGCTTTCAACAAGGATCGACAGCAGACAAGGAAGACCAATTCGACCCAGCTTTATTAGGGTTTCGAGGGTGGATACCAAGGCCTGTAGCTGCTGCTACAGCAGAACTTCCATAAAGTTTCCTTTTTCCATTCTTTGAGCATATCTCCCAAACCAGCAAGCAGTTCGAGCTCATCTTTTGAAGGATACCTATACATCTTACAAGAGATCTTCATTCCAGTTTTGAGGATCATCCGAGGTCAGGAACCCTACTTTCTGAAGAGTGGTCAAAAGTTTCGTAATTTATGTCGACAAAATAACTCTCAATTCAACCGTTGGCATTGTGTCATCTTTTGAGGGATTGTTGACCCCTATAGGACCTTCATCCACTCCAAGTTTCAGCTCCTTCTGAGCCACAGTTTATGAGTTCTCAAATTTCTCCCTATTCAGTCAGTTTTTCAGATCCTGCCTAAGATTAGGTCCTTTGTGATTTAGTCTTACATCAATAAAGTCTGCAATGCATATAATTTATATTGCTAACAAGAAATTTCTTTAGGCTCTGCTCGGACGTAAAATGAAGTAGGGACATATTTTATATCCCCTACATTGCTTCACAATGGGCCCACTTTTAAAAATTTAGGTTCCTTTATTTTTTATGGAAAAAAATTCTACTGTTAAAAGTTTGGCATTCTTTTGTTTTTTATTTTTCCGTCGCTTTTTCTATATTTTTACTTTTACCTTTTTTTAACAAACTGAGCTTTAGGAGAATTGGAATTAATAGTTAATCCATGAAAATCACATAAATAGCCTTATTTTAATGGAAATAAGCTTTGGGCTAGGTTATATATGTGTTGGGCCTTTGGTCCACTGGATTTCTGATGCAGTATCTAGGCACCAGCAGGAGAAGAAGAATAGATCGCAATTTCAGGAAGTTAAGAATTCCTAGTTTCTCTAGCAATCCTAGTCTACTATGGAAATCTATTTGAGTAAATTTTTTTTTCCAGTTTATTTTCCTAATTTGATTATTTTTATCTGTCCTAGTTCTGGCTGTATGAGGAATCAACACATCTCATCCTGTAATGAATTTATTTCCTTTCATTATGGAAAGTCCTAATTGGTTTAGGAACTCAAAACACAGCTGGAGATTTTTCAGTTAGTTTTGGAGTTGTTTTAAGTCTTTTATTGGTCAATTAAGTAGCCAGTTTGATTAAGCTATTTCTCTATCTCAAAATAATAATTAGCCATCAAGGAACACGAATTTGATGAATAAAAGTTGGCTTTTTGCCCTTATGTTGTGTGATTCAAAATTTTTGCGAGATGCTAAGGTATGGTTGGTGAGATTCCAATCTAGTTCCAGGTGAGAAGCTTGGTCCAAATCCTTTTACCCTTCTTTGATTCTTCTTGTCCTTTATCCATCCATAGGGTCAGGTCAGTATTTTGAAGTTGTCTATCTTCTGTTCATGGTTTGGTAGTTGGATTCTACTGCTCCTTGAGTATTCTGGTTTGGTGTCCCTGTCCATAAGTCTGTCAACCGTTCTGCTACTATTTTGAACTTAAAGATACAGTTTTTACACTGATTTCCAGAAATCTTTCTCTCCCTATGAATTTCTGAATTCTTCAGTTTTGTGGCTGCTCTTTCAGATTTTTGGGTTTTGTTTTCTGTTAGAGATTCTTTTATGCATCAAATTATTTTAACCATTTTTGCAGCCTGAAATTTCCTGAATATACTGGTTTTGGTTACTATTTTGAACATTGTTTCTAAAATCCGACTATTAATCTATAATTTCACATTTGTCCATCACATTTGAACCAGATTTTGGGAAACCATTCTTTTCCATATAACTGACCTCTGACCAGCTTTTGGACTAAATCAGAACCTTGGATTATCTCTTATTATCGATCTCTTGAAACCTTGTTTCTAAACCTGTCACTGCAATTCTGATTTCATTGGATTTCTGAATCTAGCAACCTTAGGCTTCCAAACAATTCATCGATTTTCATTTTAATGTGCCTATAATATGAGTAGAAGTTAGGACTACGAGATCAATCAAATAAGATTAGTTTAGAGTCTTTTCTTAAGTTAGAAGTTAATCCCTTGTTGTTGCTTCCCTCCCTTAGAGGGTTTGCCCCTTTCGGTCCCCCACCCCCTCTCCTTTGTTTATTCTTTCCTCTTGGTAATGAATTTATTTAAAAATATATATATATATATATATATATAAATTAACTAAGTTAAGTCCTAGATTCATTAGGAATTTGAATCCAGACTTCATTCTAAGTCAATGTTCTGTTATAGAATCCTAGTTTGAGTAGGAATGTCAAATACTACTTTATTGAGACTATTCCAAGTGGCATTCTGAATTCCAAATCAGTTTAGGCATGTTAGTCAGTTTATGAAATCCATATGTAGTGGCCTATGCCTAAGACCCAAATTTATGAAATATCAGTTCAGTTTTTTGAAACTTTGGCAGTTGTGATTTAGTAGTTTCTGCTATGGATTCAGTAGAGTGGGTGGATTCCAAGTGGGGCTCAGGTGGATTTCTAGCTTGGTTATCTCTTCTATATCTCTGTATCTCTCTATCAAGATCAAAGTCAGATCGCTTGTTGTGCTAATACTTCATACATTAGTTTCTCTCAGTCAACTTTGTAAAATTCTATTCTTAGTTCTGCGAAATTCTGTCAATTTTAGAGTTCTGGTATTACTTCCTGAAATATTAATAACATTAGTACTTCCCTGGAACTCCTGATTCTATTATCATATTTAGCTCAAACTTTGCAGGCTGAATCTGCTAATATAATATGGTAGTTGATTATAGCTGTTTTGGTTTGTTCCCCCCTCCCCCCACCCCCCTTGTTGTGCAATCCTGTCAAAAAGTAGCCTCTTCCTGGATTAGTCTAAAGAATCCTAGGATCAATGATTCTCTTCTTTCTTTTTTTTTCTTTTTTCTTTTTTCAAATGTGGGATGCAGTTAGCTCTCTAAAAGCTGAACAGCCAACAAGATTTAATCAATTGTTTCCATCAAATTCAAAATAAAATCTAAGTGAGATCAATAACCAGGTAACTAACCATTGAGACTATTAACACGCCATAATCAGAAACACTTAAGGACCCACCATAGGAGCTGAAAATTTCAGAAATACAGGGCATGTCATAGAACCGTCAAATTTGCTCTGCATCACAGGATGGGCATGACTCTCTGTTTCTTATATACCATGTGAATGTGGAAAGGATGCTACAATAATACTTGTGATGACTCTCATAGGGGTTCCAACATTCAGACACTACTTTTACTACGTTGGAGACAGAAATTGAGTCCCCTTCGCTTCTTCATCATGAGATTGCTTCTGGACCGTACAGATATCTTTGTCCCAGCCAATGTTGAGTTCTGGCTCAGCCATGTCAGTTGAACCAACTTACCCATCACACCCAATCACACATTTTTATTTCAAACTCGTTGAATTGTCAAAGACCAGACCTACCTGGATGGTTGAAACATTAATCCATGACACTTTCTTTGAACCTTTATCAACCTGTCATTGTTTATTTTGCATTAAAAAAGTTAATTATGTACTTCCAAGAGGGTTTGGACCCTTGCCTCCATGCATATTAGAGAGACAGATTTAACCACCATGGCAAGGCTTTACCTTGTAACAGTTGGCTCCTTCCTATACATATTTCAGTTTACTTGTTTGTTGTTATGAACCATATCTATTTGATTCTATGGTTGAACCATGGATCAACCTAGTGACCCACCACATGGTACTTAAAACAGGTGAAAAGAAAAGCCGAGTTTCAGAACATTGGTTCCAGCACAAGCATACACCTGGTTTATCTTACCCAGATTATAGCCAGGTTACTATGCTTTTCAAAAGAAAGGGGAATTTAATGGTCTATGATGACTCCATTATAATGTGATGATGAGAATGCATTCAGATTGCACAGATTGCCGCTTTCACAAATGAAAAAGGCATATCAAAACCAACATCCATTTTTTGGATCACCTTCAAAAGCAGAGACTATTCGCCCTCTCATATTTATATGAGGATTTTCTGCTTTTTACTTCTAAACATGGGCATCCAGAACTATCAACTTTGGTTCCAATAGTCCATAATCTAGATGCTTTACCACTTTCATGGTGTTGATACAGATACAAAATGTGTTCCATATACTGTATGCTTCATTATGGGGTCCAATTTCTTGTGTCAATCTTTTTTTTTCCCTGGAGAACAAGTGCCCATTAAAGATGGATCTAAAGAAGCACAAACAATTATTTTTTTTCGATTACTTGGATGAGAATAAACTTAATTACTACATTAAGGAAATATTATAACTCTCTATTACATAATGAATCAAGACCATAATGCTCCTAAAACCAGTTTCTTAATGACCTTACAGGATACAATTAAGTTCATGTTGTTGAAAACTTGAGGATGATTCTCAGATTCCATGCGCCAACTTGTGGGCAAATATTGTGAGACATACTTCTAAATCACTTACTTATATTCAGTTGATGCCCACCCCCCCCGCAACTCAAAAAAAAAAAAAAGATCTTAGCCTAATAGTTACCCCTTCAATTTTATATACATAAGTTCTAATTTTTCAGATGCCTTACCTATATGGCTATATCTACTATTTCAAACATGGAGAAATATGAAAAAACTGAGAAAAGATAAACCATACATTCATCAATGAGAATATGCTTGAACATATGCATGATCATGAAATTTATGGTTCCAGAAGAATACTAGAATTGAAGAGAACGAAACTAGAAACAGACAAGGGCTTAATCTCACCTCTGAAGGGACAAAGTGAGTTGCCAGACCAAGTGCAATCAATTCCTTCCAGTTCAGTCTAGCACCTGTTAAGGCCAAGTAAGCCCCTGTGGAATTGCACTAGATATATCAGTTGCTGGCAGGGGAAGGCCAAAAAGCATTCTGTTCCAAAGTTAAGGCTTTTTGTAAGTTCATCCCAATTTTTCTGCTACATCAAAGTATTCCCGCTTAAGAATGAGCATACAAGAATTTCACTTTCAGCTTCACAATCTACTTGATTTATGTCTTTTTTCTCAAAAATTACTTGCTCACCCAAATACCCTGGGAGACGTGGAAGGATGTATGTAAAGCTGCAGTCTGTGTGAAACCCAATACTAGCTTCAGGCATGGCAAAAACCTATAAAGCAAGGGGAAATCCCTCAAATCAATAGTTTACAAATTACTCCCCCAGGTAACAGCAACAAATTTAAAAGGTATGCATTCTTGAGTTGTTGAACCAAAAATACGATGAACTGTAACTAGCAATATCTCAACCAGAGTCAAATACGTACAGCCTTCTCTGTGACAACTGAGAATTTCATTGGAACCATAAGGGATGCACCTCCACCCATGCATATTCCATTGACAAGAGCCACCTAGCAACAACATAATAGGTAGCTTTTGAAAGTTTCTACAACATAGACTCGATAAAACATAGGAAACATTATTTTCATTCACCAGTACGGGCCTCATACCTGGGTTTTCTTATAGGAGTGATGGTGATAACACAGCCAATACATTCTATATGCAACCTCTAGGCAGGAATCCTCTGCCAAAAGACATTTGACAAGCTAGTTTCCTCATCCATAAAGAAATGACTTGACAGATTCATGATCAATGTTCAGATAATAAAATACTCCAAGGAAAGAGAAACAGTCAGCTTGAAAGTGAAGATGGTAAACATTTTAAGTGATCTATTTACCTATATTCCTCCCGTCATAGAACATTTTTAAATCCCCACCAGCAGAAAAAGCCCGTCCAGCTCCCTAAATAAAATAAGATTCATGAGCAATATAAGAAAATGTAAGACATAAGTAACCATGGACAACAGATAATGGATTCGATCCTTGCTACCAATATCACAAGAAAAAACTACAGAACCGCTACAAATTACAGTAATTCAAGAGAGCTTCAAACTTAGGGAAGTAATAACACTAGCCTTGATTAGGATAAGTTCTGCATCATCATCCTTCTCCCACTTCTCCAGATTCTTAGCTAGCAGAGAAACCTAGCCACAGTGAAGGGAATTTGGTCACTAAATGATTTAATAGTTGTATTGGTTCAGGCAATAGCATAACATGAGCTAAATTTATTCTTCGGTGTCTGTGTCCTGGAAGTAAGATACAAAAGCAATGTATGGAAACGAAAGAGTTAGTGAGTTAATTGGGCATTACCACATCAGATGAGATGACATTCAGTTGGCGAGGTCGATTCAAGGTGATCAATCTCACATGGTCTACTTCTTCTGTAATAACAACCTGAAGAGAAGTACACTCAGTGATCTGAGAAGCTTTTTCACAGCAGAGCTATTGAATATTGACAACATACTCAAAAGTCACATAAAACCAGGAAGTTGCACAATATTTTTAAGGGAGACCACATAGAAAGCACCTGTTCATCTGGGTTCACCGGAACTTGTGCCATTGAAATAAGTACACAATTCTAAACGAAAGAATCAGAACTGCAAAACAAATTGAAAGCATTATAACCAAAGCAAGAGAAAACCCAATTGGGAGATAGGATAAATGTATATGAAATTCATCATTCAGTGGAAAATTGCAAAGAAAAACTACAATTTATGTACATTTAGCGAAGAAAAATATAGCTGTGGAAACCGATCCCAATAGAAGAAACCCAACAAACATTTATTTCGTCTAGTAAGCATAACAAACATATCAACACAGGTGAGATCAGAGGAAACTTACAGAAGCAATGCTGGATTGTTTGCCTTAGAACAGAACAGGAATACGGAAGATGGGTTTATGAATAGAGAATGATCAAGCCCAGAGCTGAAGGTGTTGGTTGAAAGAAAGCTAATAAGGTGACGATATTGCAGGAAATTAAGAAACTGCGATAGTCGGGTCGCTGCCACGTTTTTCAGCGACCTCTCTCTATCTCTGTTTCGTCCTCCACGCTCTGCCGCTCCTTTACAGTCTACACCTACCACCAACCAGGCCACTACTACCAACCCATCGAATGCTTTGACTATTGAGGAATGGTTGGCAATCGCCAGTCTCTCTATTTCGCTAGAATGGTGAATCTGTGAGTCTGATTTGATAGAAACTGTCTTCATGGGCACAATGGATTTCCTGGACACGATTCCGGAGGATTTCATGAAACACAAGTCTCTGTACGATGACCCGGACAGTCATGCCGAGTCCAGACGAGTCTTATCGATTCCGACCGAGTTCTGAAACCATCCTCTTTATTTATTTTTTTTTTTTTGAAAGAAAAAGATATACATTGTTGGGTTACAAATAAACATTTTTTTTTCCCTAATCATAGCCTTATGTGCTAAATAGGCTATAAAAAGAATCACTTCATTGCTAGATAGGCTAAAAAAAATCTAGATTAGGGAGGGTATTATAGACATCTAGAAGGAGGGGAACTATGCTCCAAGGCCATGAGGTGGGTATTCGGTCAAAAAAGAGGTTGTGTAAGTCTAAAATTGGTCCACACTTCCCTAATGCTTTAGCACTTCATTAGTGCTTGTTGAACTGCAAGAAGGAAACCCCTAGTGGTCCACATTTCCTTAATGCTTCAGCATATATACCCAAAGGGCTGACAGCCCAAATGTGTTTAATGAAATCGCAAGAGATGAAAATGTGTCATAAGAACTCAAGTTGAGCAGGGCAGAAACCACAAGACTAGTCAAGTTGCATCCATTTCCCAAAAATATCCTTCCTAGAGAGTCCTCCATGGCAAAGTCTCCAAAAGAAGATACATGAATAGATGGCGTTGCCCTCGTGTGGCCTCCCATTGGCCTGTGTGCTGATAAAGTGGTCATTCAAGTGGACAGGGTTCTCTTGCCCACATATTAGTCTTTTTAACAATTTAATCCTTCTACCTTACCTATGGATCGATATTGGATCGAGGATAAGTCTTGGCTGATACCCATCCGATTTTCAAAACACTGAATGGAACTTAGTCTCTCATTTGTGATGGATGCACGAATATGGTATCCAAATGCTTCTATCATTTGTTCGAACTTAAATTTCAATTTGCTTCTGTGAGCTATGGTTTTACTGGGACTTTGCTGGCACCAAAGACTAGTAGCATCAGATGCAGTTACAAGGTTTGTTCCAAGATGTGAAAAAAGGATTCAAGCAAGTAGAGGAATGGGTGGGATAGTGAAGAATTAAATACTTGGATAATGCAAGGACTAGAAGTGCTGGCCTTTGGATGTAATATTTTACTATAAATCTTTGTATTTCAAACAGAGTTGGATATATTTCTCTTAAAAGTGTGTAGAAGGATACGGTCTCTCTCTCTTCTTTTTTTTGGTGAAGCTATTTTTTTTTAATTAAAAACTACTATAAAAAGGTTATTACATTGTCTTTGGTGGTATTAATTTGGGGTGAAAGTTTGGCCCTGACAACCTGACCCGCCCTGGCCCGCTCTAAGTTTGAACAGGGTTTGGGCCAAAGTTTTTACCCTGAGGGCGGGTTAGGGTTGAAAAACCCCAACCTTGGGTCAAGGTTGGGTTGGGTTAGGGTTGAGGCCTCAACCCGGCCCAACTCAACCCAATCCGGCCCAAAATTTAACCTTGCATCTTTATAATATAAATTAGGGTCCAATAGGTATTTTATTTTTCTATAATTTTTTAATATATGAGACATGAATGGAAAAAACATGTCAATTAAGTTTAATCCAACCATTATAGAAACCAAGGTGAACCCAACCCAGGCCAACCCGGCCCTGATAGGGTCAATTAGGGCCGGGTTGGGTTGGTGTGAACCCGGCAGGGTTGGGCCTAAACATGAACCCGACAGGGTTGGATTGGGCCTGGGTTGAATTTTGAGGACCTAGGGTTGGGTTAGGGTTTTAAGAAACCCGGCCCTGTTTCACCCCTAATATTAATAGGATCCGGCTTGTCTCCAACAACTGACGCTCCAACGAGCGTCCAACGATTTTGCCAATGGTCGACATGTGGACTTCGACAAATCCAACGGTCTCCTCCTCTCTCTCTCTACTTGGTATCTGATAGAACCACCCAAAACCCTTGCGACATTCGTCGTGCCGCCGTCTCCTCTCACCATCAACATCGTCATTTCGGGCAGCTCCTCTCAATATGGTTACTCTTTCTCTCTCTTTCCCTGAATTTTCCTTCTTGTTTCTAGTTGTGTGGGTTCTACAAATTAAGTTTGATTTTCAATTAAATTTTCTGTTAGCTCTCACTGGAAGTTTGGCAGGGTATGTGATTTTGTTCTCTTTTGTGCACCTTCATCTGATCTGGTCGCCACCGGCAAAGGAAGAGGAAGATGAGAATAGAAAAGAGACGATCATCCGCAAGCTCGTTCATCGCGTTCAGGGAAAGAAGAGGATTTTGATCAGCTTCATCTGATCTGGCTACCGCCAGCAAAGGAAGAGGAAGGTGAGAACAGAAAAGAGACGATCATCTGCAAGCTCATTCATCACCTCTGCAATCATTCAGGGAGAGAAGAGGATTTTTTTCTCTTTTATGCACCTTCATCTGATCTGGCCTCCGCCAGCAAAGGAAGAGGAATGTGAGAACAGAAAAGAGACGATCATCCGCAAGCTCGTTCATCGCCTCTGCAATCATTCAGGGAGAGAAGAGGATTTTGTTCTCTTTTATACACATTCATCTAATCTGGCCGCCACCGGAAAAGGAAAAGGAAGGTGAGAATAGAAAAGAGACGATCATCCGCAAGCTTGTTCATCGTGTAATACCCTACTTCTTAAACCCGATCTGATTACAAGGTTGACTCGGTTTAACCATGCAGGACCCGAACCGGAGAGAGTTAAGGCGGGTTCCTTATGGACTATGATGGCAAGGGTGACCTTAAACACCGGCTGGCCCGATAAGTCCGAGCCAGTGCCAGAAGAGACGGGGGTACCCAAGCCGTGTACATGCACCTATCATAAGGCCATATACGGATAAAGTAGGTATGTAGTCGTATATTAAGGCGCATACGTATATTACATCGTATGCCAAGAGTGAGATTCGTGCCGAGGGTCGAATTCTGTCAAAATCCCACTTGTTGGCCAAGTTTTGGCCCTCAGGTGGGCGGACACAGGTGGGCGCATCCACCCACCTGAGTGACCCACCCATGTGATTACTTAGTTATTTTAGGAAGTATAAATAGCTTTTATGTTTTCCTTTTCTTTTCTCATTTATGTCACTCGGACGTTAGTAAGAAGAGTAAAGAGGAGAGAGAAAAAAAAGAAAAGAAGAAGAGAAGAGAAGGAAGAGGAAGAAGAAGAGATGGATTTCAACGGCGCCGAGGCTTGATCTTCCCATTCTGACGCTGGGAGAGTGATCTCTAACACGAGATCTACGTTTAGAGGTGAGCAAAGGCTGGGTTCCTTAAACTTTCACCATATCTAAGTAAAACCCTTGATTTGGGTAGGGTTTCTTGAGGTCTTGTAAATCCCCCTTGAGATGATGAATCTAAGGTTTAATAGATGATCTATGTGTTGATTTTGAAGGATTTGAAGGAGTGTTTACAAGGTTGGAGAAGCCTTGGTGACTTGAAGTGATTTTGGGGTTTTGAAGGAGTTCTTGAGCAAAGAAGGTAAGACGGCTTTCCATTCCTTAAATCTAACCTAGATCTAGGTTAGAACCATCTTATGAGACCTTGAATGTGTGAAGAATGGGTTTGGAAAAGCCCCATTTGAATCCCCTAAGGTTGGAAAAAGTTTGGGAAGAAATAACATTTTTCCGTCAAGACCGGTGGGCCAAACCGGTGGGCCATTTGGCCCGCCTGTGGGCACCCGCCTGAGAGGGTAGACACTCGGGGCCAATCGACGGGCTGAATCGGCAGGCCGACCCACCTGCCGGTCTTAGCAGGACCCTCGGGCCCAACCGATGGGCCGACCTACCCACCAGTCAGGACCGGTGGGTCTGACTGGTGGGTCAGACAGGTGGGCTATCCGACCCACCCGAGAGGCTCCCAACATGATTTTTACGTCCGATTGGACCCAAAACGGACGTGCGACCTTCGTTTAGGATTCTAAACATGATTTTATTATTGGATCTTGTTAATTTTGATCCTAAGGTGGAGAAATGCTAACCTCAATTCACTTATGTTAGGTTCACCAAAACGTACACTTCTCCCACCGGATCTCACCCGTACCGAGCGTGAGTCCTTATACATTACAGGTAAGTGGGGAGAGGACGTTTGGCCTTGTTTCAAGGCATTGTTTGGCATTCATTTAATTGTATCTAGACTAGCCATGTCATCATGAAAATGCTATGTGGATTAGTCATCCTCATATTGTTATGCCATGGGTGTTGTGTTTATTTTCTAAATGCCAAGTGATGATATGCTTATGTGATGAATGTTGACATCATTGTGCATAATGCATTAATAGACTAGATGCCGTAGTCGATTTGAAAACAAGTGCATTGGTGGCCCGTGGTATGGGACGCGGTGGCACTATGCAATCGTACTATTGTCATATAGGAGCATGCGGTTTAGGATTATCATATTCCCGTGCTACGACCCTTCCCAATAGGAGTTAAGGTGTTGGGTTACCATTTGGGGGGAAGCAGTGGTCGCGGTTGTCGGGTCACTGTGGCAGTTAGACATTACACCTGGCTGGTCATTAGGACAGTCGGCAACCCCGGTGGTATATTCAAGAGGGTCAATCATACTGCTTTTAAATTGCTGGAGCCAGCACCTTTAAATTTCTGTCATTTACTTTATGTTGAGAGCCGGTGGTCGGCATGTTTTACTTTTCTGAGTACTCACGGTGGGCCTTCTCTGACAGCCCTATGGGCGTATCGCGGGATGGAGTTCGCGGCTCGTACCCAGAGTATACGCGCACTGTGGTTGTAGTAGCACTAAACCAAAGACTTAGTAATGTTGTTTAAGTGGATGTGATTAAAAATGTATTACATAGCATATAGTGCATATGATTGTGATTTGTTGTGTGGACTGCTGTGTGGTCCATCTTTCCACTTACTGAGCTAGTGAGCTCATCCCACGTGTGCACCTCTTTTAGTTGATTATGCAGGTCATCCAACTAAAGAGCACGGGTCGGGTCTCACAGTTGAGTTCCCTGAAGAGGATTGGTGGGCCCCTGAGGAGTTAGAGCACGGCACAGATTGCTCATGCGAGGGCTGTGCTGCGGGATCGCAGTACTGATACCAAGCTGGGCTCTACCTCCTGATACCGAGCTGAGCTCTACCCTTTGATACCGAGCTGAGCTGTACTATCTGATTTTTGATGATTCCTTTTGAGTACTTGATATGTAAATTGTATTCTTTTTGTGTAAATATCATGCCTTTAGGCCCACATGTACTTAACTATTGTATTACAATTTGGGTATCAAGTATTATGGGAATATTCACAAGTAAACCAAGTCTTTTGCTGAACTGATGAGCACTTTCTTAGTTGTGTGTATGCTGTGGTGGAATACTGTATCAGATGATCCTGGCAGGTTTGGGTTAACCGGTGTTAACCCGGTCACTGGCCCGGTTCTGTGTGAACGGGGTGTGACACATCGCCTCTGCAATCATTCAGGGAGAGAAGAGACGGGAGGAGAGACAAGTCGAAATTCTTCCAACCATAGGATTTCTCGTCTCCTCGTGTCGATCATCTGCAATCTCATTGGACACTCATTGGAGCGTCAGTCATTGGAGACGTGTTGGATCCGTATTAATACTACCAAGCCTTTTTTTTTTTAATTCAAACAGAAGAATATAATAAAAAGAGTCTTGTAAATTATACATCATATCTGATTTATAGATCATTTTTTTTGGTCCTTTTTTTTATTATAGCTTCCTTGGCTGTAGATTTGAGATCCCCACATATTGATTGTCAGTTTTAATACAAAATTTGGGGTGGTTAGGATGATTGTCCATCTCTAACTATAGTACTATTAATTTCTTTGGCCATAAAAAGTTAGCAAATATTCATACTTCCTCTCAAAAAACATTCCAATTTCTTCAACATCAATCCATACCATGTCCACCTTTCAATACTAACAACTGATAAGTCCATTTATTTTGATACAACCATAGTTCAAGCAAGACATAACATAATATAAATAAAAAAAGGATGCCATAATGTTCCCATGGCCAAAGACGATCAACTTGGTGCACAACTTGTCCAACATTCTATTTCCTTGAATCCCAAAGAAAATGCTCATTCGAATCCTCACAGAATGCCTCTTACTTCAGCTTCTTGGGCTAACCCTATGTGACCTGAGTCCATTGTCACCATAATAAATTGATTGTTAAGAAGTGCAAACAGATGCTCAACCGGCCTTCTTGGTGTGAGGTTCAAAGCTTCCCATCTAAGATAATGATAGGTCTATTTTGGTATGGAGATTGAGGTAGAATTGTAGTGGGGTGATGGACTCGTCGATTGGTAATGGGTGCTCTGGGTTGGGTTGGGGTAGGATGTTTAGCTCTTTTATCCCATCTTGAGATTTGTGAAAGGAGATGGTGATAAAGGTTCAGGAGATTTCTGATTGTCGGCCATACTTCCTGTGACATGTCTTTGTAGATTTTTTTTTTTTTTTGA